>NC_079435.1:36921482-37091605 GCF_903798145.1 Danio aesculapii
GCTGGCGGACGTGTGCAGAGTCTGGTTTTTATTTGCTGCATTGTCTGTGCACAGGACTGACATAACCAGAAAGGTTTTATTACAGAGAAGAAAACAAAGAGGCAGAAAAAATGACAAAATTTCCTTTTGTGTTTTAGAAGCAGAAATAGAGCAGCATGTCATGCCATTTTCTTTCCGTTTACCTCCTGCTTCCTCACATCTCCTCTCCTTTCTCTCTCCTCTGGGCATCTGTGAGACATCCCTCTGATCTGGCCTTGTGTTTTATCTGAGGAATGCTCTGTCAGGTATCACAACGCTGCTGCTATCAGGCCAGGGATTATACTGGCTCCTGCAAAGGATGAGCTTAAATCTCCCAGCGGTCTCTGCAGCTCTGTTTTGCAGCCACCTCTAAGAAATAAAGACATTCTGAAAGCAGGTTCATGGCTAGTCTTTAAAAAGGACTTGGTCTTCAATCGGGTATCCAGATAGACCGAGCTACCTTTAAAGGTCTGTTTACAACAAAGGAAATGTTTGGCTTTAAAATTCAGACTGATTCAAAAGCTCAGACCACTGCTTGAAAGGCTGAATGGAGAGGCTGGAGAAGAAAGTCGAAGAGTATTTTACCTTTTATGCAAATCGATTTCTGTATTGGCTGTTCATGATTCTCTGTTTTTATAGTTTACTTGTACTATTCAGTCTTCTATTTGGGTACCAGTGCAATTGGCCATGCAATCAAAGGCATGAACGAAGTTCGACATATTATATATATTTTTTATTTTATTTTATTTTATTTTTTTATTTTAAAATTATGAACAATTTTAATATGTTTATAAATATATTAAGCCTATTTTTTGCACTGACTAAAGAAAATATAATTCATTTATTTTATTTCTGATAAACTTCTACACTTTATTCTGTTATACAGCTTTTAAAGGGGTGGTCCACTATGATATCATATTTTATTTTTTAGTTGATGTGTAACGCAGCTGTGTGAGCATAAACAACATCTCTAAATGTAATACACTCAAAGCTGTAGTGCTGTAATGTAGTCGAAAAAACTAAAATGCTGTCCAAACACTGCTATTTCCACAGATCTTGTTCAGTTTCTGTATTTGGGCGACACAAAGAGAGAAGTGCTAACAATTTAATTTAATTTAAAATTCTCATTTTCAAAGCTCAGTAGTCAGAGAGAAGGCAGTCTTTGGTGACTTTTCAAAAGCATACTACTAGGCGTCCAGACTGCAAGAGCATTCTTATCATGTGTTTTTGACCACCTTTGGATATGATTGAAGGTGGATAAGCACAAAGCATTTCTCACCCCATTTATACATGTGCTTGGCATCATCCACTTGTATGTATGAATGAATGAATGAATTAATGAATAAATGAATGAATTTATTCATTTAACAGGGACAATGCACAAAAATTACATTAACCCCAAAGAGAGGTTAATGTGGTCTGATTGCCAAAATCTAGTGTGAAAAGGGTGTCTATGTGTAAACAGGAATATGTTTTCATGTGTGCTGAAGGTGTGAACATAACCTTGAGTAATGTGACTTGCGGATTCAAATTTTTTTTTGCCTTCAAATAGTTCTGAACTGGAAAAAAAAACATTTAAAATTGAGCCAATTGAATTTTAAACCAACACAAGTTAATTTATTTAATTTGGAATAATTGAATGTACTATTTAAAAATTATATTTCAAATCTTGATGCATTATAGTAACAATCTGACACTATTATGTCTGCATGAATAGTAAAAGTTTGATCAAAATGCTTGGTTTTAAGTAGAGAATGTCATATAATGTATGATGTGTCAGCTTCCCTTAAGTATTTCATGTCAAGTCACCGATTTACCAGAGCATGAGGGGAAGTCCAATTCCATTCCCTGGCAGAAATGTTATCTGGATGAGGCTGGTGTTCTCCATGCCCCCGCTCACTTCAACTTGTCCTTTTTATCCACACACTCTCTCTCTTTCTCTCCAGCTCTATATCATCCTGAGCCTTTGTTTAATTTTGTTGACTTGTATATTCAAAATGGTTTCAGTGACCTTTTCCGTCCTATATAAAATAATTTTTACCAACAAAGAAAGTACCAACCCGATATTTCAAACCCAGAGTGCTGAATACTCCACTCCCACTGGTCCCTATGGTGTAGTGTGTTCAGTGTTGCACTCACTATACACACAAAGCTTCCCTCAGCTTGTACTCTATGCTGGCATGCATGCATGCTTGCTTAACAGAGTGTATGTCGGAACACCCAGGGTGGTATGATTGAATCCCAAGGGATTTATGAGTGTTATATATGGAAAAAAACAGGGTCTCTCAGATAAAACAGGCCTGAGGTCAAGGGTAAAACAGACGTTAAATTTATTTACTATCAGCAGCATCCTGATTTTGCCATACATCTTTCTTACCCCACTCTTGTTTTGACATGAAGTCTGCAAATATTTGCTGATAGGATCCAGAGGCCGGTGAGTGGTGTCATAATGGCTTGTTGGACAAATTTTGATTTACACATGAGCAAATAAATATGGCTGGAGAAAGGCTTTGGATGTTACAGCAATCAACATTACTGATACTCTGACAGTACTTTTGATCACACTTATGTTTAAGGTGCAGTTACTGCTAATAATAGACCATTAACTATGACTTTTAGCTCAATAAACTCCCAATTTGCTGCTTATTAATAGCTAAGTAGTAGTTGTCTTTAGGTACTGGGTATAGGATTATGGATATAAAGTAATAACACGCAGAATATGCAATTTATAATACTAATAAACAGACAAAGTCTTAATAATAGGCAGGTAATAAGCCACTAGTTAATAGTGAGAGTAATTACTTAAACTAATGTATTGCCGTTTCTTTTGATGATGAGATTTTGATGATGAGATTATTTTTTTGTTCAGCTGATTAACCATTGTACATCCTTAAGAAGATTAAAAAAAAAAATTATATATATATATATATATATATATATATATATATATATATATATATATATATATATATATATATATATATATATATATATATATAATTTTTTTTTATTATATGTATTATTCTGAAAATCAAATTGGCTTTCATTTTATAATAGTATGCAGTTGCATTCTATACTTTAGAGTAGCTTCACATTATAAATTATAGGTTATCATTTATTGCTTAAATATTACAAGCTTAAAAAAACTCTAAAAAGATCCAAAAAGAACACAGTTGATTGTAATAATTCAACCACATTGACATAATCAAGTGAAATTCATTTATATAGTTCAGGGGTGCCCAAACCTTTCATTATGAAGGGCCAAAAACCAAACTTGATTGAGGCTAGTGGGCCGGATGTAAATATAATTGCCATTGGTAATTTCCAAATTTATTTTTAAATATTCATAGTTCCAAGTTTAAATATAACAAGAAAACATTGCTTTATATTAAGTAATACAGAAGAATGTTTTTATTTATTAATTTTTTTTTTTACATTTTATAATGAACTTAGTACAGTAAAAACAATCTCATTTATAACAGAATTGAGTTTTTGAATTTTTGCCTTGATTTGCTTACTGATGTCTTCTGCGTAGTCATCTGTTCGTCGAGTGACAGTATTTACATTTTTAAAAATCTGTTTAATTTACAAAATTTAATCAAAACATTTAATTTCAATGAGCTTTTTTGTAGCTCAGCAATTAAACACACCAACCCTCTCCATCATTCTTACCCATTTCTGACATGGGATGGTCGGCAACATCAAAGGTTACAATAGGCCAACTTTGACCCGCTGGCCCTACTTTGGGCATCTCTGATTTAGTTAGTAAGGTATTTATTTATATCTAAGGTATGTGATTTGAATATTAAAGCAAATATGACACAAATAAACAGCTTAATTTAAATGTCTGCTTTATCAATGACAAAATACTGGTATTTCTAGTATCTTCTTTCTACCCTAATGACAAAAACAGTATAGAGCTTACTAGGGCTGCACAATTTATCGTTTCAGCATTGATATCACAGTGTGCACATCCACAATTATCACATCGCAAAGATATGCAATGTAAAGTCTGAATTATAGTTGACCAGGAGGTACAGAATTGTATTTATATAGAATTTATATGATTTATGCAAAAAAAAAAAAAAAAAAAAAAAAAACATTTCTCACTTAGAATTTTTGTCTTGTTTCAAGTCCAAATATCTACATTTCAGAGCAAAAAAGATTATTCACTTCACCCATTGGCAGATAATTAACTTAAAACAAGCAAAAACTCTTAATTGTCACTTATTTCTTCTGACGGTCATAACTAAACAATATATTTGGACTAAAAACAAGACAAAACAAAATAAGAAAAGCTTTTTTTGCATTGTTTATTAAATTTCTGTTCCTGAATACTGTCAGACTTCCCAGAAATCAGTGAAATCGAGTTATTCAAATCATTTTCTGAAATTGTATTCATATCTCAATATTTATCGCAGTAAAATAAAATACCGCAATATCAGATTTTTCCAATATCGTGCAGCCCTAGAACTTACTGTGTTTAACGTTAAGCAGCTGATTGCTCAGCTCTTGTCGAAAATCAGCACGAAATGTCGATCGGCGTCCAGTAAAATCAGTTTCTCACACACATTTCCTCTCACCTGATCTCGCATTTGCTTCGATTACGGGAAACATGCTGTTTACATGTCGTCTCTGGGAGTGTTGGTTAAAACTGCTAAATAATTCAGCGTCTGGAATCCAAACTCCACGGACGCTGGTCAGCACTGGCCTCTCGTCTGGTTCTGTACACCTGGCAGCTCTGATTAATTGACAGCGCTAGTGAGCTGGGGCTAAGTGTGCTAATGGTGTGCTGAATAATTTAAAACCTGCGCCTTTGAGCAGATGGATGCTGCAGCCGCTCACTCCCCCCTCCGTAAACAGCCGTCCACCACCACTCAGTGTTAAACATGTACTTGAGAGAGAGATAGAGCGAGCGAGCAAAAATGTGCTTTAATACGTTTTTTGGAACAGTGGACTGGTGTACAGCCAATGCGTGATACTGCAAGCATTCCATTTTACAAATTCCTCTATGGTTTTCTCGGACTGGCTATTTTCAACTTAAGGACACATCAGATGTGTAGAAATGGTGTGAGAACACTCTCTTCTAGGCGACTTCCAGCGGGATGTTTGAAGAGGTCTGCTAGACGGCTCTTATCTGCCGCTCGGTCTGTAGCGTCTCTGTGGATGTATTCTGGAGAGGAGCTGGTGACTGCGTAGCATTACCCCCTCTGTCAGCACTGATAAACTGAACACTCGCCGCTGTGAAAGGCCAGAACTCTGTCATGGCTTGCAGTTGATATAAAACATTTCCATTTTTACCTCTAGTCAATGTAGGATGCAGCAGTGGAGCTGTGACATCATTGTAAACATTATTAAGTCTGGTGTTTTCTTTATCTTTTTAATTTTAGGTGTATATTGTTTATGAAATGTTTACCATGGTGTTAGGCCCTGGTATACTACAAACTAAATCGAAGAAAGAACTGAAATGACGTCATTTTGAGTTTGTTTGGCCAGGTCGAAAAACAGCTCACCAAAGCAAATTTAACTAGGGGAGTTTGTTTTGACTCCTAAACACCTTTGAGCTATCATTGATCCATTTGTGGATGTGTTCTGGAACTCCGTCTTATTTGACATGCGATTTCCCTAGTATATCCCTAGAAAATATTTGACATGCCATTTCCCTAGAATATCCCTACAAAAATAGCCATAGAAGGAAAGCTCAGTGTACTGGACAGTATTTGGGAATGTCTTGAATATTAATGAGCTCTGCTCTTGGCTCATTTCTCTAATGCTCCCACAGAGTTTGAAATACCCATGTGAAAAATAATCACACTTCATCAAAAAAAAAAAAAAAAAGAAAAAGAAATTTGAATAAACTGAGTAGATGCCTTGTCTAATGACTCTAATGTGAACCTAACATCTGAGGTTGACATTAAGAGCAAGTGAGCAATCTGTGGGTAACTACTGTAAGTCTGCACCTTCATTACTACTGCTGCATTATGTGTTGTGAATTAAATCTAGGCTAAGATATAATTGTACCCACGAAAAGAAATAACAGGGATGCATTTTGAGTTGTGTTTTATGAGTTTAATGTATATGAAGCAGGGATTGATATCTATCTCCATGTAAACATTGCTGGTTGTGCATATGGATAATTCTGTGTGGACTGTCACAGTCAGTGTTTTGTTCCGCTCACAAGATTTACATGGGAATGAGGAAACAATGGGGTTTGAGACTCACAGTATGTCATTACCATGACGTACTGAACTCTTATGATTCAGCTATACTTAGGTGCAGTTGAAGTCAGAATTGTTAGCCCCCTGTTTATTTTTTTTTTCACAAATTTCAGTTTAACGGAGAGAAGATTTTTTTCAACACATTTCTAATCATAATAGTTTTAATAACCCATTTCTAATAACTGATTTATTTTATCTTTGCTACGGTGACAGTAAATAATATTTGACTAGATAATATTCAAGACACTTCTATACAGCTTAAAGTGACATTTAAAGGCTTAACTAGGTTAATTAGGTTAACATGGCAGGTTAGGGTAATTAGGCAAGTTTTTGTATATCAATGGTTTGTTCTGTAGACTATTGGGAAAAAAATAGCTTAAAGGGGCTAATAATTTTGACCTTAAAATGTAAAAAAAAACAAAACAATAAAAACTGCTTTTATTCGAGCTGAAATAAAACAAATAAGACTTTCTCCAGAAGAAAAAATATTATCAGACACACTGTAAAAAATTCCTTGCCCTGTCAAACATAATTTGAGAAATATTTTAAAAAGAAAAAAAACTCAAAGCAGGTGAATAATTCTGACTTTAACTGTATAAGCACAAGCAGGGAGATGAAACTCTCAAGCATTTAGCAAGTGTGTTAAAGAGCAGGTAAGTGAAAATATATCCACGCTAAACTTATTTTAAGCCTTTAACTCAATATCTGTTGAATGAACTCTATCAGTGAACTAGCCAATATCTAACAATGGATATTATTTATTTGCCCCAGTATAAAATTTGGTCACATATGCGTGATTTACATTATAGAGAGTAGACTATTTATTTCATGTACAACACATGTAATAACCTGAGATATTGTGATTGCAATGATATCAATATTTATTTATTTTTTTTTTATTTTAATGTGTTAATGATGATTTGTTAATGGACCATTTATAGTTTTTTATTTTATTTTTTTTTCCTTTTTAGGGTTTGATTAGGAAGTCTTTGGAAAATAATTCCATAGTTCCATTAGACGAATGATCTATGAAAATGTAGATTGTTAAAGAAATTCAAATCAATATGAGAAAATGTTTAAATATTTACATTTTTCTTTACTGCAAATTTTAAGCATTTAAGTATAAATGCTTTCTTCACAATGAACCATTTTTTTTAAAAAACATCTTCGTCATTACCTGACTGCAAACACTTGGTTATCAGATCATCAGAAGACATGGCACTCTACACTGAAACACGCAGTAGCTTCTAGACCACAACACACTGCCAGCTTTAATCAATCACAAAGTTTGGAGCTGTGAGTGACATGAGCTGGGAGACCATTGATTGTTTGGAAGATAGATGCGGCCATTATGGAATATTCTGTGTCAGGCAAACAGGGCTCTAATTACGCTAACACGGTAAATGGGCTTCTTGTGTTGTGTGAGCTCAGTGGCTTTTTATGCTAAATCACATTATGTGAAGCATATTTAGCCGACATCATCAGTCTGATCGTTACAGGGCCGACGATGGAACAAGAGCTAATGGTTTTTTGACGGAGTACTTGATTGTCTAGCGCCATGTATTTATTAGAGCATCAGAGTCTGCTTTCCTACTGCTGTTTGTAAGACGCATTAAAAAGACAATATAATATAAACATCATAATTCTCTAAAACAGCACAACAAGAAAAAGAAAGAATATCATTTTCTTTAATGACTCTCAGTTTTTTTGTAACAGTATATAGCTATGGAAAAATAAATAATCTGATCTGATCTGGTACCATTTCTTGCAAATTTCAAGTAGAAAATATAGTGATTTCTAGCAATTTTAGCCCCCCCCCCCACCACTACCCCCTTTATACATAAAAATGTAATGCTGACTATGAGTGAAAATCTGAATTTCTCCAGCAAATACAGTTTTTTGAAGTCTTCTGAAGCTAAAATATTGGTGTCCTGTTAAATATTAACATGGCACCTTTATAATTATTAAATAACTGAGAAATGTCATCAGTAGTTGAAAGAACATCACAAAAATGCTTTACTCAAATTTATAACTATTAATTGTATGTTCATAGAAGATGTTTTTCCTTATGCCGAGTTCAGACTGCATGATTTTAGTCCCGATTTTGACTCGCCGACAGGTTTTGAGAAATCGCCGACTGAAATCACTGGCAAATCGTTGCTCGTTCACAAAAGTAACAATCACACAGTGTGAACTATAAAAGACGTGATCTGAGAGAATAGCCGATGAGTAGCCGCCACAAGTGAGATATTTGCCATGCTAAATATTTGGACCTGTTAGCTATTCAAATCATGCTGTGTGAAATGTGTTCTGATTGAAAATAACGTTGGCGATCACCTACAGACAATGAGAGAGCAGCATCCACTAGCATTAGTATCTGCAGGTCAGTGGGAGGTTGGGGGAAAAGTTACATTAAAGGGCTTCTTTTCAGTCTATTTGGACTCAAGAAATGGAGGAAAAGCTATCGTAAATTTGGCAGGAGCACCCATGCCTGTTTGACATGTCATCTGAGCAATACCACAACAGGGGCGAAAATTTTAAAAAGTTTGAGAGAAATTGCTAATTCCCTCTAGAGGCCAGATGAGCAAAATAAGTACATTTTCTACCCCACTGAAGGTTTCTTTCTCATTAGTTAATAATAAAAGATAAACTACGTGACCTCGCATTGTTTCCATGTCACTTCTCGCATGTGTTCGGTTGTGAGACGTAGTTTGCGGATCGAGATTCTTCCTATTGTGAAGTCATGCAGTGTAAAACCCCCTGTCGCCAATCCATCTTGCAGTGTAAAGGAGCAGCGACTGAATGATACCCCAGATAGTCATGCTGTGTGAAAACATGTTTGACTTGACTACTTAAAAATCGTGCAATCTGAATTCGGGATTAGGTGTGTATTGGTTTTTCGATCAATTCATTTCGTAATTGATAAATAAAAGTATTACATTCTTTAAAAGAAAACTCACTGACCAGTGAACTGTAGTGTGTATATTTTGTTTAAAGCTGTCATTATTTTTTTTTCACAGGAGTGTTGTTGTGGCACCCAAGAAGGCCGGTGGGGCTCCATCTCCAGGAATGAGCACAGTGTCTGCATCTGCATCCGTCCCGTCAGCTACTGCTGCATCCTCTGGTGGAACTCCTGTCAACAGTGTGTCAGTGGTGTCTGCAGGAGAGACCATTCAGAGCACAGAGTCCACTTCAGGTGAGTGCAGATCAGTTAGTATTTCTATTTTTATAAATTTTTTTGCTTATTAAAACAAACTCATTTTGCATTATTCTTGTAAACTTAACTTGTTTTAAAGTCGGACGCACATTGTCTTAACTTTTTATATAGTCTACGTTAAACAACTGTATTTATAAGCTATAATTCATCCACAAATGTAATTTCTGTCTAAATGTAATAACGTATTTGTGTTTGCGAAATCACGCGTGAACTGACACACTGTTTGTTTACTACCGAGCGGATGCACGCATGCATGCCAATGATGTCTACCTTAGTGAACAGAACCTGCATAGGCTGTGATAGGTAATAAAATTTAAATAACAATCAGTTTGTTACACCAAGTGATCATTTTGGAGCCACACGGGAAGTATGATTTGCATGTATGTTTTTTGTTTTTTTTTACTCAAACTGACTGACTGATCCGTCCATGCACGATCATTACAGAGATAACTAGATGACCAATAATTCTTGACCAGAAATTGCAACAGGAAAAACCTGAGGAATAAGTTTGTTAAAACAAAAAAAGAGGCCATGGCAAAAGTGGAGACCCATGTGATTTTAATATTACAGAATATGTTTTCCACCATTTATAGGTTTTACACTGATGTATATATTACAAATTTGAAGTTAAAACAATGTAATAGCTACAAACTAAAATTAAGTAACAAATAAAGTCTCTGAAAACTGGAAAAGAATATTTGAACCTATCGGCTTACAGTGTACTGATACCCAATTTCTAGGCTTTATTGGTGATAATGGACAGGATTGTTGGAACATTATTGCCTTTTTAGCTTATAAGTAGAGGACAAAAACTAGCCAGACAGTAATGTGTGAATTTTTGAGTGGGCAAAATAAAAAAAGTCAGTATTTTTAGTAAGTTTTTTTTGCTTTTATTCTTGCCATAATAAAAGATATAATTGTAGAGCAATCCATTTTCTCTTGTCATTGATATTTAACTTTAATAGGTAGAACTGTCCGGATTATAAACAAAAGAGTGATGCATCAAAGTTTGATTTAAAAAATCTTGAATGGTTATAAAACTTGATAATAATTATAATAAATTATAAAAAAATATATATATATTAGTTTTAAAATCTTAAACGATATTAATGATATGACGTACAGTAGGAAACTTACTTTAACTACTTAAACTCTGTTGCTCTGTTTAAAAGAATATCTCAATGGCGAATGCGTCAAGTATAAAAGCCTCGTCCGTTTGGTGAGGTGCGTGCACAGTCTGCGGAGGTGCACGATACGGCAGCAGGCGAAAGTATAAATCAGCCTTAAGATGTTTTTTTTCTGTAGTTATATGGTGCATCTAACCTGTCTTTAGTACTGTTCAATTTAAATTATTTTACCTCAAGTTTTGTAATTTTGCATTTTCTTTTGCGTGTTTTTGATATTGTGATATAGGTCTTAAATTTAATACTTAATGGTCTTAAATTTGACATTGTGATATCTGCACAAACCCTGTAACGGGTGTGTGTTTATTATTATTATTATTATTATTATTTGACTTTTTAACATAACTTCGTAAAATATAATTTTTTTTTAATTTAAATAAAGTTATTTGATTATTTTTATTATTTGCTGAAAAAAGATTGATTGGATTTAAAAAAAAAAGATAAAGCCACTGATATCAAGATTTAATTCATTATCAGTTACAAAGATACATTTTTGCTGTACTTTTGAAGACCAGGTTTAAAACCTCTTTACAGACATTGTGAAATATAGCAAAAAACAGACTGATTGTATTAGCAAGTTTATGTGATGCTTAGTGGCTGGATTTGAATTGTAGCCAACATCATCACCTCCTTTCAAATCTAGTGAACCCAACATGTGTGTGCACACATGATCCTTTGTGCGTGGGATTGTTTTTAGTTCCCTTTCGCTTTTCTTGTCTTTGAACTAGTGCACTCATGGGCCTATATCTCATGCTTGTAGTTTTAAGCTTGTCCATGTCTTTATGGTTCTCCAGTGTATGTGTGTGTGCATGTGTGTGTGAGCACGAGTACGGGAGCAGGTCCCAGCTGAATAGAGATAAGCTAATTTTCTTCGGGCTGTTTGAAGTGGCTACTTCATCTGCGAGCAGGAGTCTCTCCACAGACGCACATGTTGGTGCTTAAAGAGCCGCTGTCCCCACATTCCACACTGCTGCCTGTCATCCTGCTAGAGTTATCCCTGCCCTGAGACCCATGTCTGTGTTGTGTGTGTGTGTTTGGAGAGATATTAGTGTATGCAGATTTATTGTGGTGTGATATCCTGTGAGAGAGAGAGTGTGATCGTGCCAAGACCTTCACTAACCCAAAATGTGACACTTACAGGAGCATGAGGAAATTTATTGGGGTATAATTATTCGTACACTAATCACAGCCACGTACAGCTAATGAATTTATGGGCTGTTTTATCAGGGGGGGTGTAAGAGCTGCTCTAATGGTTATTTTACATGAATGCTAACAGAGCCAGAGCTATCATTCAGATCCTTTCACGTGATGTCTGGGGTTTAATGCGCATTTTCACATTTGTTGGATGGCAAGAAATGGAGATTTCACTTGGTTATTAGTTGGACTGGGTGATATTTTTATGATGACTTTTTTTTGACCAACTGAAAACTAGGAACAATGCAAATAATCAATGAGTACATTTACATGGACACCAATAAATCATTTTTAAAACTATTAAGACAATACTCTGATTAGGAGTAAACATGTAAACAGCGATTTTAATCCGACTAATGTCATAATCGAACTAAACAGAAATCAGATTAAGACATGTGGAGTGTGCTGATTTTAGTCTCCTTATTGAAGAGCAGTACAGACATGTAAACACAGCTATCAAACTATTACCGTCGTGTAAGATTTTCGCCACATTTTGCGTCAGGATAGTCTATACACACGGCTGTTTGACACTTCTAAGCACCACAGAAACGCACATTGAGAATTACGGAGGTTTTTTCCCATAAAGCGTGCGATATCAAATTCCATTAAAACAACCGTCTTCCAGCAGTTCTTTGCGTCCAATATCGTTTGTCAAGGGGGTATGCAGGAAATGTTCCTGAATGACAGTGAAAGTGCCAAACTTCAGTTAAAGCTGAAGAATTAAAAATGAAAGACCCGAAACTACATGAAACTCTGGAGGAAACGTGAATAGTGTGGTGACGCAATGACGTTAATCAAACTATGTGCTATTACTTGTAAAACGGGATCATGAACGGAACATTTAAAAACACCTTTATCATATTATTGTCTTATTCAGATTAAGGCAAATAATTTGGTTACTGATGTCCATGTAAACGTAGTTAGGCCCAATCCCAATTCTATTATGTACCCCTACTCCTTCCCCTTGGCCCTTAAAACAGAGTGTGAAGGGGAAGGGCTTTAAAATTTACCCCTAAGAAATGGGACACCACTACAGCCCCTGCACACGTCATCATATGTCATCACGATCTCTTGCTTCATTTGAGATGGACGACGGCGACTGCTGTAGTGTTCCAGTTATGTTATTTTTTTGGTATTTATCTTCAGAAAATCACTGAAGGCAATAATATCATGTTATAATAACGATATAATGTGGCAATAAGCTCATAACTGTACTGTGCATTTACACAGTGGCCATATTCATCAATGTAAACAAACAAAAACTAAATTAACATTATACTAGACACTGTAAAAAAGCCATTTCCAGCCTCTAGACTTTTCTGACAGGGTATTTGAGTGTCAGCGTGTGACAGTATGTTTGGGACTGCTGTACAGGAGTTATTATTAGGGATTATAAATAGTGAAATTTAGCATTTTTTTTAAGCATAATGGTAAAACGCGAAAGCAGTTTTGAATGTATTAACACATATGTTTGTTCGTCGTAAAAAAAATCATAATAATGACTAAAAATACTATTTTGTGAATCTCCTTACTTCTGGGTACAGCTATGCTGCCGTTGTGGTCCTGAAAAATCTCTCTTTCGAGGGCTATCTAGCCCTTCCCCTTAGCCCTACGCCTTCAAGATAAAGAGAATTGGGACACCCCTACCCTTTCACGCGAACGTGCAAAACGAGGGGTAGGGATAAGGGGAAGGGCTAAGAGGTAGAATTGGGATTGGGCCTTAATGTCTTTGTCCCTTTTAGTGTCAATAAATCTTCACAATATTTTATTGTCTAGAACTTAAAGGGATAGTTATGACAAAGGGAGATATTGCAGCAATCAGCATTCTTCAAAATATTTTCTTCTGCGTTAATTTTCAGAAAGAAACTCATAAAGGATTAAAACCACGTGAAGGAGAGTAACTAATGAGGTCATTTACATTTAGGGGTGAACTATGCATTTAAAGAATCTGAAATGGACATCTTTTTCTTATTAGTTGGTAAAAGTTATGGCCTGGCCATTTTTGAAGCCAATTTTCATGTACATTTTGTCAGTAAAGCCAGTTCTATTAAATATCAAGCATGTGCAAGATTTTTAGAGCAGAATTTTCTACACAGAGCATTTGTGCACCGACTACCTAATGCACAATTGCATCCAAAATTGGAATAGATTTAATAGGATAATTGTGACATTGAAATAATCATGCTGTTATAATGACTGCTGTTTGCTTAGCTTCTCACAACTGTGACTTTGTGTAGTAAATGCTTCATGTGAAAATAATAACATGTTTTACTTTAAATTCACTTACAGTATAACCTTCAGTCGAATATTTGAAGTAGTGTGGTTATTAGTCAGCGGTTACATTTTCTCTTTGAGCATTCCCTTCCTTGTTTCTTAGAGAATTATTTGGAGTTTCTATGAGGTGGCGACATCTGGCTTCGAAGAAAATTTACTGCTGATCACACAACTGTGTTTTTCTGACAAGATGTGCATGACAGCAGCTTTTTTCTTTTTCATTGCGATTAATCCCCCAGCCTTAGTTAAAGTACACAGCCATGCAGATATTACAGTAAAACCATTATATTGTGTAATAATACAATATAATAATAATAATTACTCTTCTATATTTTAATTTGTTTGAAATTCCTGGGATGGTAGGAGCATTTACCTCAGTTGTCTGGCACCTCAGGTATTTTTTAGTAATAATAATAATAATAATAATAATTTTTATTATTGTTATTATTTATTTATTTATTTACATTTTTTTGCTTGTGGAAACCATTATTCTGTTTCACATTTCTTTGTTGAATAAAGTTGTTTTTAAGTAAAAATGTTTTCATTAAATTGTATTTCTAAATTACTAAATTGCAATAAATATAATTTAAAATCCTTCTACTTAATTTTTTTGTCATGATTAATATTAATGGCATAGATGGTGCATGAGGCTGCTGTCACTTTAAGGACGCGTGTCCACTGTAGCTTTTTTTTTTTTTTTTTTTTTTTGCAGCTGAAATGCCAACATTGTTCCAAAATGCTCAGCTGTGGATTCTCTAACTTTTGGAGCAGAAGAAAATGCATTACTAGAAAAAGTGGTGGTCCCATTGATTAGTAAAGGGGAAAAAAACATCAACTATTTGGTGGACATGCACCCTAGAACTTCTCAATCTGTTTGTTTTGTCTTTAGACATACAGTAACTGACTGTGCTTGTGTGAATACTCACAAAGACATTTTTACACAGGTATGTATTTGACAATTAAAAGCTATGGTCTTGCTTCAGGTACAGGTACTGTACATGTGCTACAGAACGCATTTGTCATTTTAGCATTTTTGTGTTTATTCTCCTCATAAGCCACATTCTCGTTTTTCACATTCATCTATGTTTCTTTTCTGTTCATGTGAAACTAGCTCTGCGCTAAACGTCTACATTATATTTACACAAACTATAGTGAAAAAGATTCAATGAACATCAATGAACATCTTCATACAGCCCTTCCCTTTCGGAGGCTTGTCTCACATTTTGAAAACCCCTAGTGTATTGTATGTTTGTTGGGCATGCATCTGGGTAATGATGAGTTGCTTTCTTGTTGTATTCTCTGCAGGAGGAACCTCCACCAGCTCCAACCTGCCATCTGTCCCTGCATTATCCCCAATGACCCAGACCTCCACCCCCAACATGAGGTTTCTGCTTCAACATTACATCTCTTGCAGTCTTAAGAACAACCTAGTTTATTTTTTATTCTTTACAAACATTTTTTTTTAATTTCAGTCTAATTCATTATTTTAAATGTTTAAAGTGTCTTTGAGTTATTTAAAAACTGTATGTTTTGGTTTGTTTTCAGTATCTCTGAGAGGTTGGAACATGCTCTGGAGAAGGCAGCTCCTTTACTCAGAGAGATTTTTGTGGATTTCGCGCCGTTCCTCTCCCGCACACTTCTGGGCAGTCACGGGCAGGAGCTACTCATCGAGGGCACCAGTGAGCTACTGTTATTACTAATGCTGTCAAATGATTAATCGTATCAAAGTACAAGTCTGTATATTGGACTGTGTGTATTTATGTATAACACTTTGCATAAAATACCCAAAACCTGCAAAATTTATATATTTTTGCGTATATTTATATTAAAATATAATTTATGTTCTCGCTGGGCAACAATTAATCACAATTAATCGCATCTAAAATAAAAGTTTTTGACATGATATATGTATGTGTATTATAAATATCTATCATCGATATGTAATATACACATATACCTAAAAAGAAAACCATAAAAATAAGTTGCATATATATTTAAATTGACATATATTTGTATCATATACGCATATATTTTATATCTAAATATAAATAAATAGTTTCTTAAATATATGCATGCATTGGTGTATTTATATGTACATATTAAATATACATAGTACACATATACACTCACCAGCCACTTTAATAGGTACACCTTACTGGTACCGGGTTGGACCCCGTTTTGCCTTCAGAACTGTCTTAATCCATCATGGCATAGATTCAACAAGGTACTGGAAATATTCCTGAGATTTTGGTCCAAATTGACATGATAGCATCACGCAGTTGCTGCAAATTGGTCGGCTGCACATCCATGATGCGAATCTCCCGTTCCACCACATCACAAAGGTGCTCTATTGGATTGGGGTCTGGTGACTGTGGAGGCCATTTGAGTACAGTGAACTCATTGTCATGTTCAAGAAACCAGTTTGATATGATTCACGCTTTGACATGGTGCATTATCCTGCTTGAAGTAGCCATCATTGGTACACTGTGGTCATAAAGGGGTGGATATGTCAGCAACAATACTCAGGTAGGCTGTGGCATTGACACAATGCTCAATTGGTACCAATGGGCCCAAAGTGTGCCAAGAAAATATCCCCCACATCATTACACCACCGTCACCAGCCTACCATCTTAATGTCGCAGTAGAAATTGAGAGTCATCAGACCAGGCAATATTTTTCTAGTCTTGTGTTGTCCAATTTTGGTGAGCCTGTGCGAATTGTAGCCTCAGTTTCCTGTTCTTAGCTGACAGGAGTGGCACCTGGTGTGGTCTTCAAGGTTGGACGTGTTGTGTATTCATAGATGCTCTTCTCCATACCCCTGTTGTAACGAGTGGTTATTTGAGATACTGCTGCCTTTTTATCAGCTCGAACCAATCTGGCCATTCTCCTCTGCCTTTTGGCATCAACAAGGCATTTGCGCTCACTGGATATTTTCTCTTTTTTTAGACCAAGTTTAAAGTCACTTAAGTCACCTTACTTCCCCATTCTGATCCTCGGTTTAAACTGCAGCAGATCGTCTTGACCATGTCTGCATGCCTGAGTGCATTGAGTTGCTGCCTTGTGATTGGCTGATTAAAAATCAGCAGTTGGAGAGGTGTACCTAATAAAGTGGCCGGTGAGTGTATATTATATCAAAACAAACTTTTATTTTGGATGCAATTAATCGCAAGAACCTTTGCCCAGCATTTAAATACATTTTCTATGTATGTATGTAAATATAAATAAATAATTTATGCAATTTAGTCATGGATATATTTTTATACACACAAATATACGCAGTATACACAAAAATATTTTGAAAATATGAACTTTTATTTTGGATGCCATTAATCATTTGACAGCACAAGTTATTACTCTTATATACTCTAATATTCCACACAAAAATCCACTACATTAAAGAAGCACTTAAAGCACCTTTCTCATTGCTAACTAGATTTAAGCATTAAATGTGGCTGAAAGTGTCTTTTAATTCACTGATTATAATGCCAGTGTTCTTTTATAGAGCACAGGGTCAGAGGTCAGCACACACATACAAGTGTTTGGACCGCCCAGAGAAATGAAGCCCTGATTAATAGCTGCAGGGCGACTTTAGAGAGCCACTTACTACAAAAATGCTTCCTTCCTTCCTTTCCTCGTCCTCTTCCTCTAGTTTCCTGTATGTTCTCACCTTTAGCTTTCATGTTAAAACTCGTTCTTTCTGCGCATGTAGTTATTTTGAGCTGTCATTCTGTGAGATCAATAGAACATATGCTCACCATTTTTAGTCTCGTGTAATACAAGGCTGAAACGTATTAGTTTACAGTAGCATCATGTAGGTTCATTATGGTCATCTATACTCTTTGACCCCTCAAGATGGTGCAGAGTTAGGACACTCGCAAGTGTTCGGGTGTTAGCAAAATAGTCACTGACGAGGAAAATGAACATCATTTATTATTAGCTTAACCCCTCCTCCCTCTTACCAGTACTACTTTATTATAAAATGTTCAAATCATATATCTCATGGAACTAAATAAAATGAAAATGATTGTGGGAAATAGAGCACCAGTACAAAGTAAAACTTCACAACTGTTCAGTGTTTTTTTTGTCAGTAGATGCTGAAGTGTCTTGTTTTATTTAGAAATCCATATGGGTCTTTAAACAAAAGTAATTTACACTGGCTTGTAATTTGTATTATTAATATGCTATGTTTGGTCAATTTCAGAATTTAGCCATCAAATATTTCTGAATATTAAAGGGCACCTATTTTACCCCTTTTAAAAAATGTAAGATAAGACTTTGGTGTATCCAGAATGGGTCTGTAAAGTTTCAGCTCAACGTACTTATCAGATGATTTGTTATATAATGTAGAATCTGCTCATTTTGCTGTCTACGGATAATGTAGCGGTTTTTGTAGCCTGTAGCTTTAAATTTAAATGAGCTGCAAATGACCCCGCCCTTCGTTTATTTGATGCAAGTTATTTGTGGTGGAGTTTATTCAAGCCTCTCTGAAACGATGAGTCCCACACAAATGCCATTTGCAACATACACACACACACACGCACACACACACACACACACACACATACAAGCGTTTACTGACGCCATGCGTACATGGAAATTATAGCTTAATGGGTCACCAAACACCAAAACGCATTATTTGAGATGTTGACATTCATATATGTTTCCCACGCTGCTGAAAACACTATTTGGACACATGTATTTCACAAAAAAGTGAAAATTGGTTGTTTTTGCGTTATTTTCAGCAAATTCGTTCTCCTTGTTTGAAATGAATTTTTTAAGCTGCGTCACGCCGATTAGATCCTTGCGTGTAATCCAGCGTGGAAAGTGGATGTCTCTACCTGCGAGTACATCGTGACATCTCTGGGTGTGCAGAATTAATTTATGAGAAAGACTTGGTTCAAACAATAAATATTGTGAATGAGGTGCAACTTCATTAATATGCAGGATAGCTTAGATAGCTTAGAAGTTTTTACCTGTTACAGTGTTCAGACAGAAGAGTGATGCCACGTTGTGTGGCCAAAACAAATCGAAGAACAAGTATTTGGAGACATGGGTTGTCAGTGTTTTGTTTTTAAACATGCTGCAACGAAGGTTTTGTTTTTATTTCCCGATATGAGAGCGCAGCTGGACTCACATGTGGATTATAATGCATGCAACACGCAACAGAAATATGTTTGTAAGGAACATTTTATTTACCCGCGAGCTTTTCGCATTTGGAAATGGTGAATTCCGCATTTGCTGCTCGTCTCCTTTTAAAAATGACACAGCTCCAGTTGATTGATTGGTTGGTGTTGATTGCCCTGTGTCTACAGATTGGTTAAGTGCATGTGATCGGTGTTCTTTGTTTGTTTATTCAGATAGCAAAGTTAGTTCGTATCGTCAGCAGTACTCTTTCAGTTTTTAAAGACATACCTTAGTAAAAGTTATTTAGTTACTAAGTTAACAGTACGTTAAAATTACTGCAATATTATAGTACAATATTATAGACTGATAGATCCTCTGTAAATGCTGTTCTCCGAGTGTAAACATGTAAACACCTTAATCAAACTATTGCCGTCGTGTAGAATTTTTGCTGCATTTTGTGACAGGATAGTCTATACACGTACACGGCTTTCTGACGCCACCTACCGAGAGCATCTAAGTTACCGAGAAATGCGGAGGTTTTTTTTTTCTCCCATTCGCCGTGCGGTATCATTCTATTAAAATTACACTCTTCCTCGCATACAATATCTCGTTTGTCACATTGGGGGCATGCATGAAGTGTTCCTGAGTGAAAGTGAAAGTGCCAAACTGCAGTTAAAGTCGAAAAATGAATAATTTGGCAAATAATTAGATTACTGGTGTCCATGTAAACACAGTCACTGTCTTTCTCGCCTGCGTCTGTTTGTTTTGCTTCTGTGAAAAGCAGCGCTTGCTCAAACGGAAACTCCCATTTTTATGCAAAACCGTCTTTCCCTCCCCCGACACTCCCACCTAGACAGAGCTGGACACACCCACTTTTCTGACTTTTTTCAAGTTAGAGGTGTGAAAACACCCTGCTGAGACAGGGGGGTTTTGTGGCCCTTTAAGAATTATTAATAGTTAAGAATTAAGATTAATAGTTAAGATTTACATGGCGATTTTACTGTCTTTATTACAAACATGCAATGTTTTAAAAACATTTTAAACATATTAATTATTGAGGTGCAGTTGATCACATAGAGCTGTAACATGTTTTAACCGCAGTTTCTTTGCAAAACATATTCTGTGGATGTGTTTGCATGTTTATGTGGAGACATGGCACCTGTCAGTCAATTTTAGTGGGTGGAGAAAACCGAACTCCTATGTCAAGTTGCGGTGGGCCTTAAAATCACCGGGATTTGGATTCTGTTTTAATCTCAGAAAAAAGAAGACTTGTTGTGTTTCTATCACTCCAATATGACAGCAGACACGCTACGTATACTGTAAATACACACAGTTCTGTCCAAACAGTTTACAAAAGTTGATTTGCATCATAGGTGCCCTTTAACTATTTTAACAGTGTATATCTGCTCATCTTGGAAATGTTCTGTCACATTTTTAAAAAAACCTAAAAAATTAAATTCTGAATTTAGTATCCATACATTTATTTGGTAAGCAGATGATTTATAAGCAGGATACATCACCGTTACACACAACCCCGTCTAGTTGATAAAATATTTATATTTTGTGATCATGACTGGCTGACATTGTTCCCCATTTAATACTCAAGTCTTAAATAACCTGCCTTATCAGAAAATATAACATGGGTTAGGGTGCTAACACTATTGAGAGACCACTTTAGGATGCCTGTGGAATCAATTAAATATTAAATATTAGGCCTATTTCAACAAACAATAATGTAAGATTGTGTTAAATATATAGTTATGTTTTTGCTCATTAAATCTGAGATGAAATCTGTTTTTCTCCACAGGTCTTGTGTGTATGAAATCTAGCAGTTCTGTGGTTGAACTGGTCATGCTGCTCTGTTCTCAGGTCAGTCATTCCTCCATCTCTTCATCACTTATTCTTTTCATCTCTTCTCTTGTCTTTCTTTACTGTTATTAAATTTATAGCTGCAGGTGTTATCTTCACATTGCAAGCCCGAACCCTGTCGTACTAAGCTCGGAATATAGACAAAAGTCCAGAAAAATGGCCAGGGATCCCTTCTTAATGCTGTTGAAATGAGTTCAAAGGTCAGGGGTCTCGACCCAGTGTAACGGCCTTGGCCATATAGGCAGTCACAGAGGGTAATGCAACATTGATAGCGTTTTGCAATCGATCGGCTTCTCCATTGGGTTTTCCAGAGAGTATTTAAAGCAGGTAGGATAAAGGTTTAATAGCAGAGCTTTCTCTCTCTTTCTCTCTCTCTGTCTCTGTGTGGATCTGTAGGTTGAGAATAGTATTGGCAACAAAAGTGATCTAAATCTTTCTTTTGCACATTATAGAGGGCATGGAAAATGCTACCTGTTCACTTGTTTGTTTGTTTATTTATTTATTTTTTGATTTATAAAATAAGAAATAAAGCTAAAACAAAATGTTTATTATATTATATTATATTATATTATATTATATTATATTATATTATATTATATTATATTATATTATATTATATTATATTATATTATATTATATTATATACACACTAATGGTCAAGATGATTTGCAGTACCTATTAGTTTCAATATTTTTTTTTTTTCTGGAATAACACTTTAAGATACCATAATTGACCAATTAGAATCAAGTATTCAAGAGAGCTGTGTAATAAAGAGAATTTAAATTGGTTAGGATTATGATTAGCTTTGCAATGCGAAGTCTCTAGTAAAAAGTAGCTAGCAGACGTAATAAAATTCATATTGAAATAAGGTGTATGTCCTGAGCTATGTAATTAAAACTTGCTTAGTATTAGAAGGAACGAGTGGTGTGAATGTAGAATAGTGTGTGCAGTGAGAGAGTGAGCATGTGTGCATATGCACCCGACTGAATGTGCGTAATGGGGGCTAATGGAAGTAGCCATAGGGTGCCCTTTGAGGAGGAGAATCACTGAAGTGTGTGATATTCTGTCACGTCACAGATTAAGTCGGGGCTACTGCTGATTTTCTGTGACAATGATTTTGTTTGCAGAGTTATTCAGTATTAGCAATCCATGAAAAAGGTACCAATTAACTCTGGTGTTTAGAGGCTTTCATTGTCTCTTTTTTTGGTGCTTTGATTTAAAAAAAACACTTCTCATCCTCCTAAAAGGCAATCCCTAAAAAGAGCGGGCATCAGAAGGGGCGTTAGTGCCACATATATATGCAGAAGTGAGGCGTGAAGTGGGGGTCCTTCTGTGAACCCAAGCATCTAGAAAACAGGGAATAAATGACATGCTCTAATGCACCTATTTGTCATATCTGTCATGCTGTTGTGTAATGCTAATCTAATCAAAGGGGAGAATTTGGGTTCTGCCTGCCTCCACTGAAAAAAAGCCTCCGGCCCAAACCTTGTTCCAGTGGCGGAGCGTCGCAAACCCTCCGCTGCAGCGAAAGGCCTGCGTTGCTGCTGATTACTTCAATAAATCATCCAGGCGAAATTCTCTCAAAGCTAATGCAAATGTAATTTTATTGTGGGGGGAGAAACGGTAGAAAAGGTGGCTCTGTTTACCCCCAGTTAAAGGACATAGATTGTTGTAGGGGGATACATTTGTTGTATGAACGTGAAAGATTTCTTTCTTTCACTTATTTGGAAAGCAGAGAGAAGTCGTGAAGCACTTCATGGTCTGTTATCGATTGTGTGGTTAATCTGGACATGCCATTCCTGCAGAGGAAGTGTTGTCGTTGTAGACAGGAAGTGGCAGAATATGCATTAGGAAATGGACGAGGCTAATGTATTCATTTTCTTGTGCTTGCACTTCCTTCTCATCCCAAAATAGAATCCAGACGGATACGGTACCGTCTGCACAAATTTTCTAATTAATATCTGTGGTGCAAGATGGAGTGGGTTTGGGGCTAGAGGTCAAAGGTTGGGGTCACAGACTAGTTTTTAATCACTCAAGATCAGGAAGGTTGCTCTGCTGCTAGACAGCGATTCTTAACTGCGATTTTATTGCATCTCTCTGAAATGAATCCTTTTATTCCCAACACTGGATCAATTTTCATCATCTTCTATGAGCCTATTGTGGTTTATTGCTTTTCACTTATACGTGTTTTATTGATAGTTGTTACATAGAGCAACTTTTAAGTAGATTTTTAAAAATCTATATTTGGTTCCAAGCCTTTCTTTTTTAACAGCATTGATAGGAAAGTGTCTAATATTCTATGGACATTCTTGCATATGTTTGAGAAAGTGTTAATTTATATTTATATGAAAAATCTAAATGTATTTAATACAAATTATGTATAAATATATAATCAAAAATGCACAAGTTTGTTTATATATAGGGAAGGATTTTTGAGCCATTCTTCTTTTAAAATAGTGGCCTGGTCACTATGTGATGCTGGTGGAGGACGATGTTTCCTGACTCGCTAGAAAATGGACAGAAAGTGATACATTTTTAATAAATTGTTAAATTATTGGTGTATGGGATGCAGCAAGTCAAGAGACTGCTGTGTACACCATTATTTTATATAAAATTCACTTTAATGTGTGAAATGACTAAAAGTGGTCAGAAACAAGTATTTTCTCTATTCAAATGAGCAGTGGCTTGGACCCGGGAACAGTATTCCATATGTCACGACTTAACAAGTGGATTGGTGCATTATAATACTGATACATGGCACTGCCTTCAGGATACAATGTTTGAACCATTGGGTGCACATGGTCTTCCAGAATGGTTTAGTAGTCCTTGGCAGTGACACGCCCATCTAGCACAAGTATTTGGCTTTGGGAATGTCGTGATATTGCAGCCCCACCATGACTGATCCACCCCCATACTTCACCCTGGAAATGCAACAGTCTGAGTGGTATGCTTCTTTGGGTCTTCTCCACACCGTAACTCTCCCAAATGTGGAAAAGACAAGATTTTATGCTGGCACCATTAAAACTGATGTTTGGCATTTGCCTAAGTGATAGCAGCTTGTTCATGTATATTGACCATGTGGAGCTTCCAACGAACAGTTTTTGTGGAAACAATTTGAGTTGAGGTACACATTTAATTCTGCACTGAGCTAGCCAACTGTGGTTTTATTTTTTTTGGATATCGAGTTAGCATCCGGTCAACTCATTCAGTCAGCTGCCTCTTGCGTCCGCAGTTACTCCTGTTGGATGTGATTCATCCTTCTTGGTGGTTTGCTTACATTACCCTGGACATTACATTACCGTGGTTCTTGATATATCAGAAAGACTTGCTGTCTTAATCAAAGATGCGCCAGCAATACGCGATTCATTAATTTGTCCTCTTTTGAACATTAATATATCACTCATAATGTTGTGTGCATTGCCATATTTTAAGCAAAACTCTTACTGGTGGAAAGTGCAATCAATAAATATTGGCCACCAGGCTGCTGAAATTATCCATGAAATCTCCAACACTAAATTGGCCAGTGTTTCAGTTTGTCTAACCACTGTATATACAGGTATTCACAGACACACGGACACGCATCTTGTTAAAACAAACTTTTATTTTGAATGTGATTATTTAGCATTTGTTCCCCCCCCCCTACATTATTGCTATAATAATTATTATTGTTATTAATAAATGATTTATTTTTGTAAAATATTGGCAAATCCAGTTAAACTCAACTTGCATTGATGCCAGAACATTTTTGTAGCACATTCAACCGTAGCAGAGAAAGTAGAGCAGAATCCTACAAGAGAATTGAAGTGGGTTCGATGAGAGAGGACAAATGAGCATAAAACAACAGCTATCAAAGCATCCACGCTATTCAGGAAAGACGAGTGATAGGGCTTTAGATTAGGCCCTACATATTACATGAAGATCATCTTTGAGTGTCCTCATCTTGCCTTTTGGAGCATCCATGTAAAAAGCCTTGTGTTTCACCTATCCTAATTCACCTTGACAAGCAACACACATACACACATACACGCTTCACTATAGAAGATATACCACCTGCTGTTGTACTGGAGAGTATCACTTAAAAAGGTTTCTGCTTTTCAATAAATAATGGTGCCCGCATTGAGTGGAAGCTGCGGTTCGGTTCACTCAGATACTGTGGATTCCATTGTAGATAAGCTTATTTAACTAAAGATATATGCAATTTAATAGATTTATTTGTTGTCATCAAATTTTGATTTGTATAAGCAGCAGAAAAGCTGTTCCCAGATCAGAGTTGGTTTGGAAATCATCTCATTCGTCTGCTTGACAGCAGCCTCCTGATAGCCGTGTGTCTGTCAGATATATATGGGAGTCAGGCCGCCGTGTTTCCCTATATCACCCATTAATGTTCAGACCTTGTGTCAGGTCATCTATTCTTTAAGACATTTATCTTCTGAACGCCACACACAATGGAAAGACTGCAAAAGCAAGTCTCTTCAGGCACATGCTTGCAAAAGGAATGGCTTGGTATTTTCTATTTTGTGCACATATTTTGACTTTATGGTATTTTTTATGCATTTATATCATAAGCTGCTCAAAGAAATACTACAGCTCTCTCTATCATCTTACATATGCTCTTCTGATATTGTTGATGATCCTGGCCAGGCAGTCTTTAATGTAGAGTTAACCTGTTAAACAGATGGGCACCTTCGTCAGTCAATACATACTGGAGACACTGGAGTTTCCCCTGAGCACTTGGCATTTTTTAACCTCTGACCTTTAGGAAGAGGATGGAGAGTGGCCAGTGGCTCAAGAGTTTAACCCCCTGGAGTCACAGTGACTCTGAGATCAATATTTGCAGAGAAAGAGAAATCTATCGGTCGAATGTCCAGCGAAGGCCTCAGCGGTGGCTGCTCGCTGGATCTCTTCATCATTTCTCAACTGTGCGCACGCTCTGTGTTAAAGATGACACCTGGCCTCTTTTAGGAAACAAGAGTGTTTCTGTGTCAGATGTTCTTAATTAAGGTTTTATCTTATTGTTGCCTTGATTTACTTTTGACATTTTTTTAAATTGCTTCATGAGTATCATGAGACCAAAATGCTGAAATGTTTAGACAATGACCAATAAAATTCAGGTAAAGTGTTTTTAAACAGCAGCTAAGGGTTGCTTAGGGTGAATTATTGGCAACTGGAAGCATTTTCCTCTAAATATATATTCTGATGAATTTATATTTGAAGAGTTCAGATACAAAAACCTCTATCTGCCATCTGAAAATTTGCTGTAAAATTTGCGGTTTTATCAGGTTCCTACATGCTAAATATTGATACACATTTTATTGTGTATTAATATTTTTTTTCTTTTGACATGGTTATATGTATTACCTTTAATGTGAAAAAACTGAAACATATGAAGCTGAGAAAAATGGTCATTTTAGAAATTTCAGATGGTTTTTGCGTTTGAACTCTTAATTTTGAAAACAAATATAACACATTTAAAAAAATGTTAATAAAAAATACATATTAATTGTAAAGTGCTTGAAAGTAAAAACATCAAATATATTTAAAATTAATGGAATAAAGAATATAAAAATAAAAGAAAGCAACAATTTAATTAGTTTTATGTTGTTTATAGGATTTTCCTTGTATATGTTTTAGTATCTATTCTTCGATACATTAAAGAAATCAATCTTGATTTTTTTTTTATAACAAATGAAACGTGGAGCACAAGTTTTAGACTATAAAACCATTTTGGTAACACTTTATTTTGATGGTCCATTTGAGTATTAGTAGACTGTCTGCTTAATATCTGTTGATACTGCTCCTTTAACAGACATTTAACTGACTATAAGAACCCCAACCCTATCCCCAACCGAACAGTCTACTTATAATGTAATGAGAATTAGTTGACACGTAAATGTAACAAATGGACCATCAAGATAAAGTGTAACCACCATTTTTACACTTCCAACTACACAATATGCTTAGAAAATCTGCATCAACATAATTATTCATTTGTATGCAAAAAATAATATGCATTGTAGGCTTAACATCATTATCTATACTGTATGTACAATGTGAAAATCGCAGCAAAGTATGAGAGAAAAGTAACCAAATTTGAGCGTTTCTTTTAATGTAACATGTTTATTTAAGGTTATCAAAATGAATGTACAATGTGCTTTTACAGACATAATCAAAGGCAAGTTTTACAAAAAATGTGCAATGGGTTATAGAAATTCTAGTAATCATTAAAAATAAGAAAATAAGTAAATTAATCAATAGATAGATAGACATAAGGAAGAAAGAAAGAAGAAGAAAAAAAGGAAACATCATGCCATTTATAAGTACTAATATTGGTGACTAAATAGTCACAAAGTCTCTGGAAAGACACATAAAACAAATAATATATATTTTCACCCCACAGCACAATCCTATAATATGGTATTTGTAACAAAAGAACATTAGAACAAACAAACAAACAACAAGACATCATTCCCTGTGAGCTTCTGACAACCCTCGAAAAACAACAACAAAAAAAAAAAAACCCTAATTGACTTACACAACCATTTCTCTCACATGTGATGGCAGGTCATTCATAAAAGGAGACCATTAATTCATTCATTCATTTTCTTGTCGGCTTAGTCGCTTTATTAATCTGGGGTCACCACAGCGGAATGAACCGCTAACTTATTCAGCATACATTTTACCCAGTGGATGCCCTTCCAGCCACAACCCACTTGCATTCACACACACACACACATTGCGGTCAATTTAGCTTATTCAATTCACCTATCGCATGTCTTTGGACTTGTGGGGGAAACCTGAGCACCCGGAGGAAACCCACGCGAACGCGGAGAGAGAATGCAAACTCCACACAGAAATGCCAACTGACCCAGCCGAGGCTCGAACCAGCGACCTTCTTGCTGTGAGCCGATCGTGCTACCTGCTGCGCCACCGTGATGCCACGGTCAAACTGCAAAAATCTCTCTCAAATTTGAGCATTTTTAAGTATATTACAGAACAAGGATGTGTGAACATGATAAACCCCAAATATGCATGATAAATAATACACATTTTGCAAAGGTTTTATCTTTGAACTTTTTCTTCAAGCAAGCAGGATTTCTCAACCGAACTCACTTCTTTGTCAAAATTCTCATTTTTCATATTGAACTCAAAGTTTCTAATGCTACTGCATAACTACCTTATTTCAGTTGAGTTTGAGGTGTAAGCTTTAAGTTGTGAGACATGCTTAAAAAATACTTATTACACTCTGAGTATACGTTCTTTGAATTATTCCACACTGTAAAACAGAAAAAATTAAGGTAACTCAAACCATTTGAGGAAACAGATTGCAACAATCATCTAAGTTCAAAAGCCAATCCTAATGAGTATTGTGAACTTAGTCCATATGAGTAAACGAAGAAATTTGAGCACAGTAAAACCCAATAAATGAGGAGAACTCAAACCAACTGAGTACTGTAAAACCATTAAGTTAAAGCATCTCAAACCGTTTGAGGAAACCGATTGGAGCAAACCATTTGAGTTAAAAACTAATCTATATGAGTACTGTGAATTTACTCCATTTAAGTTGAAGTAATGAGGTATTTAATTAACTCATTACCTTCAACACTGAGTTCAAAACTTTTTTTTAAATGAGTAGAATTAACTTTCAGTCAATTTTGAGTTAACTACGTTCATTTCATTTGATAAAGTTGACTGTTGGGTTTTACAGTGCATGGATATAAATATATGTATATTTTTACCCTACTAACCTAAGCATAATTTGATTACTGTACTTTGAAATATAATCAACACCGACGTAGTGGAAAACTTTCCTTTAAATAATGAAAAGCTATTAATGCACATTGCCTATATGCTCTTGAATTTTTGTCTCGACCGTGTAGTCTCATGCAGTCCTCCATTTTTTTTTAACTTTGCAAGTTCCTTAAACGTCGCAGAACTGAAGAGGAATGTGGTTGAACCTGAGGTTGGGTGTTTCTCCCTCCCTGTCTCACAGTTGGACTCGGAACCCGCTGAGAGGCATAACACATAAGCAAGGTTCAAGCTTAGGCCCAGGCCACGTGTTGTCTTTCCCCCTTTCCATCTTCCTCCCTCCCTCCACCCCAGACAACGACCCACGAGGGTCTCCGTGCTGCTGGATAACATTGCTCTCAGCATTCTTTGAACGCAGGGCTCCGCGGAGGCCCAGAGAAAACACACTAACACCAACTGGCACTTAATTCTGCCGGCGCCCTGCCGATGCGAGCTATGCGTCCGGAGAGGGGGCTCTTCCTGACAGGAAGTGAGAGGGAACGGCATGGGGAAAGCTTACAACTTGAGTGACTTTTAATTCACTCACAGACTGCAATATGTTGGCTGGGAATTAGAAATATTGTTGAGGCTATTTATTTATTTATTTGTAGTTACTAAAATACAACAATATGACAAAATGATGCTGCTTTTAAATTTTATTATATATTTTTTCTTTATCAAATTAGGTCAACAAATAATTTCAACTTGCTGTAATGGGGAATTGTTAACATGAAGTAAACAATTGACTTATTTTAATAGTTAATATTCTACTTATTATTCATTTATTTAGAATTGCTAAGACTACAAGTGGAAAAAATGAAGCTGTCTTAATTAAAAAAAGTTAACCATTTGAACATGCTGTACATTAAACTGACTTCAAATTAAATATAAAACATCAAGTTAAAGATTATGTAACTTAAAAAAATTAGGTCTAAGCAATTTACATATTTTAATAAATTAAAGTGACCTAAAAACATATGTTGTAATCACTTATTAATTTAATACTTGTTTTACACAATATGTTGGCTGGGAATGAGAAATATTATTGAGGCTATTTATGTATTTGTAGCTAATTAGACTACAATATAAAAAAATGATGCAGCCTTAATTTTTCCAGATTTAACTTGCTCTACATTAAACTGACTTGAAATTAAACTTAAAACATCAAGTTAAAGTTTATCACTTTTTTTAATGAAGTTTAAACAATTAATTTATTTTGATGAATTAAAGTAACATAAAGACATATGTTGTTATAACTTATTGATTGTACTGTATATTTTTACACAATATGTTGGCTGGGAATGATAAGTATCATTCAGTTTGCTTTATTTATTTATTTATTTATTTATTTATAATTGTTAATAGACTACAGAATGAAAAAAATTATGCTGTCTTAATAAAAAAATAAGATTAAGTTTACAAATTATTTCAACTTGCTGTGCATGAAACTGTCTTCAAATTAAATGTAAAACATCAAGTTAAAGTTCATGTAACTTAAAAAAGATTAAGTTTAAACAATTAGTTTTTTGATTAGTTACAGTGACAAAAAACATATGTTGTAATCACTTATTGATTGTGTTACACACCTTCTTGGGATGGTGCACAACATCAAAGACAAGACAAAGAAAATATGAAATCTAAATTTTATTGTGTATCACTGACAAAGTCAAAATCACAAACAAAATTCCTTTATTTTAGACCTCTAACTTATCTGATTTATTTTTTTACACAATATGTTGGCTGAGAATGATTTATTTATTTATTTATTTATTTATTTATTTATTTATTTATAGTTGCTGATAGACTACAATAGGAAAAATTATACTGTCTTAATTTAAAAAAAATAATTACAATCAGATTAAGTTTACAAGCCATTTCAACTTGTTGTGCCCTAAACTGACTTTAAGTTATTCAAGTTAAATTTCATGTAACTTAAAAAAGATTAAACAAAAGTTTAAACTATTTACTTATTTTAATAAATTAGGTCACACTTTATTTCGATGGTCCGTTTGTTGAATTTAAGTTACATTACATCTACCTGCCAACTCATTCTCATTAGATTATATGTAGGTTGGAGTGTTAGGTTGGGGTTAGGGTTAGTGTAAATTGACATGTACTTGCAAAGTTTCTTATAGTCAGTTAAATGTCTGTTGAAGGAGCATTATCAACAGATATTAAGCAAACAGTCTACTAATACTCAAATGGACCATCAAAATAAAGTGTTACCATAAATTAAAGTGTCTGAAAAGCATATGTTGTAATCATGTATTGATTGTATACTTGTTTTACACAATATGTTGGCTGGGAACATGAAATATTATTGAGGCTATTTATTTAATTATTTATAGTTTGAAATGAACTACATTATGAGAAAATGTTGCTGACCTAATTTTTATTAAAAATGTTGAATCACATTAAGTTAATGCAATATGTTGGCTGGGAATGAGAAATATTATTTAGTCTATTTGTTTATTTATTTATTTTTAGTTGCTGGTAGACTACAGTATGAAAAAAATGAAATGATGCTGCCTTAATTCTTTTTTTAAACTTGAATAAGATTATGTTTACAAATCATTTCAACGTGTTTTACATCAAACTAAATTCAGATTAAATTTAATGCATCATTAAATGTCATTCAACATAAAAAAAAAAGTTTAAACAATTGACTTATTTTAGTGAGTTAAAGTCACATAAAAACATATTATTTTGCAGTTCATGATAGTTGATCTTATATCCTGCATTCAGAATCCATTTCCGCTCTTTATGCTTATTTACATATGTAAATAGCATTATAACTCTTTACATTCTCACCATGTGTCAAACATATAATCCTCATTGTTTCTATAGCCCAGAAAGGAAAACAACAAGATTTATGTATGCTATTATCATTCCTGTCAGGTTAGATTATTTCAGTCATCACCCTCCTCCTAAACCTTCAGAAGAGAGAGAAAGAAAAACTTTTCAGTCTTTTCCCCCCTCTTTTAAAAATATCTGAGCAGTTTTTAGACGCATTGAATCCCAGCCGATTGTAAGGAAGCTTCTGATTATCTTCAAGCACAATCCTCTGTGGACATTAAATGTTGTCGGAGTAAATATTTGCTCCCCTTTTAAAGTCTCCTTGTGCAGAGTGTCCTCACAGAATTACAGGCCACTGGCCGTATGGGATCTTGTGTTTGCTTTGGAAGAGATAACATCTGTGAACACGCGCAGGACTTGTAGAGCGTTCGGCTTGTCACATCAGTAAATTAAGCTGTCTGGACTTGCTGTCAGATGCCATTTTGATATTACGATGAGCTGACTGAAGTGGACTTGAAGTTTTAACACCTCGTCATTAAACCACATTGAAAAGCAATATTCAAATCATTCAAATGAATTATTAACCACTGTAAAGGGATATTTTGAAAGTAATTATTTTAAATCGCATTAAAAGGCATTAGTAGTAAAACAAAAAAATTGAATATCAGAAATAATTAAATATTTTATTATTATCTTTAATTCTTATTAATATTATAGCCTTATTTTACTAGGAAAAAGCACATTGACATTAAAACTCTCTTTTGCACGAATGTCCTATAGCCAAGATTAAGCAGTATACAGTTCTCGTGGGTTTAACAAAAATAAACAGTAATCATTCATTAAAACACGCATACAATGACAATTAAAACTAGTCTGAACATCTGCAAGCCAATGTTTCAAATTCCAAATCATAAAAAAAAAAAATGTTTTTAATTTATTTATTTTTCAACATAACAACAGTGGTATTGGTATCTCGTAACAAGTACATCCGTTTTTGTTAGTCATTCTAACAAATGCATACAAATGCTTCAAATTTAAGACAAAAATAAAAGGAGATTCTAAAACAAATTTAGAAAGACATAGTCACTGAGTGCCCTCAAGAAAAGTCCAGAAGGAGGACCAAATGCACCAGAACACCTCAGATCTTTGATGTAAATCATGGGTTATTTTTTTTTTGTAGTGTTTTTTTTTGTAGTATGGTTGCCTGATTTAGTCACATATTGACTAAAGGTATCTGAGCAGATGACCATAATAATGATATACATTTTTTGGCAAATATATATACAAAAATTCAATACACATTATTTATCATGATCAAGACACAGTTACAATGTACAATTCAGAAGGTAAACTTTTGGGGACAAAGCAAAAGTCTGTCCAATAATTTTTTTTTTATCATTTTGTGAATCTCTTTCCAGTAAATTTTGATTTTGTCGCAATTCCAAAATACATGCATCACTGTGCCAATGTCTAACTTAAAAAATTGAAGTACTTTTGGGATAGATATTTGAGCAGGTAGACCTCATCACTTAAAATAGACCCCAAATCCTTTTCCCATATTACCCTTAAATAATCAAAGGTTGAAGAATCAGTATTAGACAGAAATGTGTATAATTTAGAGATTTTTTTTAAGCGTCCATGAAGAAAAAAGCTGTTTTTCTATTTCAGTAAAATCCAATTGTATTTTACCTTCTTTTAACTTTAAATCTAAAAAGTGTCAAATTTGCAGGAATTTATAAAGAATCTTTACTGGGAAGACTAAATTCAATAACTCCTGAAAGGATTTTATTTGGCCATCATCGCAAAAATTGACCCTCCTCTTGATCTCCCAGTCAAAAGACCAATATTCTGTATCATATTGGGACAATCAGGATTAGGCAAAGTAGGTGACTTGCACAACTTATTTGGGATGGATAAATATTCCTTAACATCCTTCCACAGCAAAAGAGTATTTGTTACTGTAAAAACACTAGTCAGATGTTGATTTTTTTGTACGTTATGAATATATGGTAGGGACCATAAGAGTCTAGCAAAGCATTCTGTGGATTCAATCCCATCCCATCGTGAATCGAATCTGTAAATAAACCAATTTAACATGTGCTTGATTCATTTAAAGTCTTTTAATTAGAGCTCTTTTTGAAGATTGTAAGAAATATTTTGCTCATTTTTAAAATAAAATGTGTATGCTGTCAAATTGTATGCTGTTGTAGATGGTGTAAAAATAAATAATAAAAACAATGATAAAGTTATCATTTAAAAAAATTTATATAACCAGTTGAGTAGGTTAAATTTTATGGTTGTAAATTTGACAGTTTTACACATTTGCAAGAAAACATACAATGAACCGATTGGAATTCTTTTTTTATTTTGGAAGGCAAAGTCAAGTGTGTGTTTTTTTCAGGTGGAAATGCTGTCAATGGTATTTCCTGTAAGTAAATCTAGAATCTCCTTCCGTTGATCAAAGCTCTACAGTAGCCACTTTTCCACCATAAATCGCCTTGTGCTCTGCGGACAAGCCGTAACGTAAACTTCTCCTGCTCGTTGTGATCTGAAACAGTGCTCTTCCATGTGACGGATAATTTTTTTGGTTTCATCTGAGCTTCAATCCCCAGTCTGCAGAAAACAAACAAATACTTGTGATTATAACTGATGGCTTGGAAACTGAAGAGCGACTTGTTTATTTTCAATGAACGAAGCCAAGCGCTGCGCACATTTCCTCGTCTTGCCATTGTGGATGAGGCAAAAACGTTTCATTGTAGGTCTGCGTTGTTTCAGTTGTGTTTTAGTTTGAGGGTAATTGTGTTCTCTTAATCAACAGTGATTAGGAATGCAGCCCCACGGTAATTATCATAGCTGAACTAAACAAAAGAATGGCTCATTAGATGACTTCTGTAAAGAAAGTTTTTTTGTTTTAAATGTAAAAATGACATCAAAGCATTCCTTTAAAATGGGGAAATATTATGCATTCTGTTTCTTTTTTATTACTAGATTACACAGGTTTTGTTTACAGCGTATTCAGAATGTGACTTCACACACTGTGACGAATTAGATGGCATCAAATTCTTTGTTAGAGTATATCTCTAGAGTCTCTCTCTCCCTCTCAAATTCAAATTGTAAGTTGCTGTATTGGCATGACAAATATTACATTTGTATTGCCAAAGTGTTTTGTTATGTTTACATTAAACAAAACATTATAAAATAAATAACATAATAGTAGTAAAGCAAAAAAAATACAAACACAATTCACATTATATTTAATTATGAACAGTTTATGATAAAATGGTAATAATAAATTATAATTAACAGTAAATTTAACAATCAACATTTTATTATTCCTTTGTAACAATTTTCGTCTTCTCTCTCTTTTTGTGATGGACAACAATAGCTATGTTTCCATCCACCTATTTTTATGCGCATTTTGGATATGTGCATTAATTTTGCATTAATATAACACATCAATTTTGAAAATGTGTATAAAAAATGTATGCTCATAAACTTTATTTGATAAGAAACGATGCGCATAAAGTACGTTGAAAACACTTTTACCGAACAAATTCCAGTATGCGCATTATAGAACTAAAAAAGGTCATGTGATTTTGTTATAAGAGATGATAAAAATTTGTGCGAATGGGCAAGCCAGGAAGCTAAGCTCATTGTAAAAAATCTGAAATGTTGTTTTGGTTATTTTAAAACACCTAACCATCTCAGTATTAGTGTTATGTTATTAATTAACTCCAGAATCAAGAGCATTTGCGCTCTGCATCTCTCGCCTTCAAATAGCCCCATGCATTCATTTCATGTCGACATTGTCTTCTGAGAAGCAAATCATTTATTAAATTAAGAAAAGATTCACGCAGCTTCTCCTACCTTAATAAATTCCATTTTTACTGTTGATATTTGGCACCCATTAATCAGGAAGTGACGATTTTGCTCTCTTTGACTACTTGGATGGAAATGCTGCTTTATTCGCACATCTTTTATGCGATATTCCAGTTTTACACATAAAATTTATTTGCTTTGGATGGAAACATAGCTAATGTCTTGTTCCACTAATATGTAATGTCTGCTCTTTCCTCTAATACAGTGCATAAGGGAAGTATTCATAACGCTTCACTTTTTCCACAATTTCTTTTGCGTTACAGCCTTTTTCCAAAATGAATTAAATTCATTTATTTTCTCAAAATTAATTGGAGTTCACCTGTGGTAAATTCTGTTGATTGGACAAGATTTGAAAAGGCATACACCTGTCTATATAAGGTCCCAGGGTTGACAGTGCATGTCAAAGCACAAACAGAAAAATTTCTACTGCTCTGAAAGTTCCAATGAGCACAGTGGCCTCCATCATCCGTAAGTGGACCATGTTTGGAACCACCAGGGCTCTTCCTAGAACTGACTGGCCATCTAAGCTGAGTGATCAGGGGAGAAGGGCCTTAGTCAGGGAGGTGATCAATAACCCGATGGTCACCCTGTCTAAACTCCAGCATTCTTCTGTGAAGAGAGGAGAACTTTAGTGAAGGATAACCATTTGTGCAGCAATTCACCAATCAGGCCTGTATGGTAGAGTGGCCAGACGGAAACCACTCCCCGCCTGGAATTTGCCAAAAGGCATCTGAAGGACTCTCGGACCATAAGAAACAAAATGCCAGGCATTACGTTTGGAGAAAACCAGGCACCGCTTACCACCAAGCTAATACAATCCCTAGAGGGAAGCATGGTGGTGGCAGCATCATGCTGTGGGGATGTTTTTCAGCAGCAGGAAATGGAAGACTAGTCAGGATAGAGGGAAAGATGAGTGCAGCAATGTACAGAGACATCCTGAAGGAAAACCTACTTCAGAGTGCGTTTGACCTCAGACTAGGGCAACGGTTCATCTTCCAGAAGAACAATGACCCAAAGCACACCGCCAAAATATCAATGGAGTGGCTTCACAACAACTCTGTGAATGTCCTTGAGTGGCCCACCCAGAGCCCAGATCCAATTCCGATAGAACATCTCTATAAAGATCAGAATGCTTCTCATCCAAACTGGTAGTGCTTGAGAGGTACTGCAAAGAGGAATTGGCAAAAATTCCCACAGACAGGTGTGCCAAGCTTGTGGCTTCATACAGTATTTAAAACGACTTGAGGCTGTAATTGCTGCCAAAGATGCATCAACAAAGTATTGAGCAAAGGCTGTGAATACTTACAGTATGTACATGTGACTTTTCAGGTTTTTTTATTTTGAATAAATTTGCAACTATTTCATAAAATCTGTTTTTCACATTGTCATTATGGGCTATTGTGTGTAGATTTTTGAGGAAATAAATTAATTTAATCCATTTTGGAGTAAGGCTGTAACATAAAAAAAGTGGAAAAAGTGAAGCACTATGAATACTTTCCGGATGCACTGTACATATTGAAATTGTGTTCTATTGTCATACTTAGTGAAATATGGGTAAAGGAACTCACATTTGGGGTAGAATCTGACATGCTGATAGTTTGTGTTGATAATGTTTGACAGTCTTTCTCTTTCTCTTCTATCTTTTGATGTTACATCTAGTGTTTGTCCATGTTGACTAACATGTTTAGATTGCTCATGTTATTTATCTTTTTGATAATGTTGATGTTCAAAATTTTGTTAATAGTGGTTTGTTAATAACGAAAATAATAATAATAATAATAATAATAGTCTATTTATGAAAAAGAAAGAAATCTTAATATTTCTTTCATATATTCATAATATAATCTATAAAGAATAATAAAAATAATAATATAATAGATATGTTTACCCATAAACAAGTTAAAGTTATTCATTTAAGAACAAAACATTTTTTGCAGCATCTTAGACTTTTTTTAATTGCACGTTCAGAATCGGTGTACGAGTTATTGAGCTCTCAACTTCATGATAGCTTGTTTATGTAGCCGAGGTTCAATAAAAGTGAAACTGACAGTTTACGCAAGTGTGTTTGGATAGATTTGACCTTGAGGAAGTGTTCGCTGTGTGCTGTTCTTTGTGGTTTTACCGAGACTTGATGGAAACGGCTCAATTATAAATGTGCTTGTTGAAGAGTGTTAGGATTAATTCACAGTGGTCATCATTACTTGTTTATCTTTACGATACAAAGTTTCTCAGGCGCTGCTTGATAGCTGATAAAAGTCAATTCTGACCTTGGTGACATGAATAGATCGGCGTGAATGCTTGCAGTAACGACAAGACCGGGGTAAAAGGTGACTGGGCTGTAGAAGCACCGTTCTTATGTCAGGGTCAGAGTTGAAAGGTCACAAATGGCTGCCTGTATCCTCTCATCAGGTCAGAATGAAAACAGCATTGGATACCATAAAACCGTATCAGGCTCCTATCAGAATGACTGGTTGAAATCCAATAACCGTCAACCTTGTCCCCAACGCTCGGCACTGATCGTTAAGGCTTTTTGATTGGGGTCATTGCTTCCTTTAATTAAAGAATAATGCCTTTGCCTCACCCATCGAACATTCATTTGTCTTTGTAGCTCAAATGTATCTATGGTTTTATTTAATGATCCCCGCAGAAGCATTTTCTCCTAACAAAACCTTTTGGAATATGTGCACTTTCTCTCAACAGTGAAGTCTGCTAAACTTTAGCTGTTGAATGGTTTAAAAAAAATACACACAAGTGAAATTGTTGTTAAATTTTAAAAATTAAGCAATTATTTGTTTTCTATCCAGTTTTTGTAAAAAATTTGAGTAGGGACGTCCCAATAAGGTTTTTTTGCCCTTGAGTCCGAGTCATTTGATTTTGAGTATCAACCGAAACCCGATCCGATACTTCTAGAATACATTAATAAGAATAAAGAAGAGTGAAGGAACAGATCCAGGATGTTTCTTATTTTTTATTTAATTAACCTTATTTTAACATTCTGCAGCTCTGTTAACAAACAGAGCACTTCTTTAAGGTAGTTTGAACAATCAAGTAATAAATAACATCAATTCTTCACTTTTGGACTTTGAGGGCAACAGTAAATATAACAAAAAGTCTAATATAAAAACAAATAGCACCTCAACTTAAAATACCGGCAGGCAATCCCATGTTCACATATCTCACAGTTTGATTTGGCAAATGACAGAATTTGATGCTGAATTTGAAAAAAAAAAAAAACTCCGCATTTCGCATTGTTTGTATCTGTGGTCTTCACTGACTCAGTAGCTGCAAAGAGTAGTGTCAAACAGCCGTGTGTATGGACTATCCTGTCGCAAACTGCAGCGAAAAGTCGTACATGATGGTAATAGTTTGATTAAGGTGTTTACATGTCTATGCTGCACTTCAATATTGCAACTAAATTTGGCATACTCCATGTCTTAATTCGATTTCTATTTAGTTTGATTATGCCCTTAATTGGATTAAATAATCAAAAATTGCTGTTTACATGGTAGACTCTTAATCAGAGTATTGTCTTACTCGTATTAAAATCGAATTATTGGTGTCTATGTTGTTTTCCGAGTCTAACGGTATTCAGGTACACTAATTGAATAATAAAAATAATGAAATAAAATTAATCATTACTAAAGTTACTAATGGTACAATTTCTTATGTCTGAATGCTTTTAAAATCCTCATATGTATTTTTTTATATATATTTAAGATTTTAAAATATAAAAAAGGGGGTCAACCCCCACCAAAACCCCTTGTAGTTCGCACTCTGGCCACACCTCTGCACCTTATACTTAATCAGAAAAGGCCAATTATAGCAAAAAGTTGTACCCAATTGAACTTAAAATTATCTTCGATTCAGCCCTATTTTTTAAATATGTATTTTAATATGCTATCAGTTTGTTATTTGAATTTGTTTTAATATTGATAATGAATGAATTCTCATAAACACAATACACCTTTTTCATTGCCAATTACTTGTTTACTTTGGTTTTAGCCTAACTTTGCTTCATTTTCCCAGAGGATGGTGAAATATTTCCTTCTTAATAAACACATCTATTCGCCCTGTTCATTTACGACCCAAAGAACAGGCAGGGGATTAAATATAAATCATCATAATTATGAAACTATTGCTTGTCGAGCACCTCAACCTAGAAGCACTCTCTGTTGGCCGAAACAAATGAGACATTAGGGTTGGAGCGTTACGCTTCCATGATGCCTCCGTGATGCAGTCTCTCTGTGAAAAGAGCCCTTGAGAATACACCAGCGACTTTGTACATACTCATGACCTGGTTGTTATTATTATTCTTGAGACGATCACAGGAAAGTGTTGAAAGGTTGGCGCAGCTGTGAAAAACGTCAATGATTCGCTCTCGCTCCTAGGCTATTAAACGTCACTGAAAGCTGTGGTTTCTGGAGTTGTTTAGACTAACACCTTTTACAACAACCGGGAGAGACCTGTTAAAGTTTGTGAGGGGTGTGCTTGCTTAAATGCAATCTTGGACATTGAAGATACCATATAAACATGTTAGAAGCCTGTTTTACTTGCTTCCGTCTTGCCTCCCTGAGATCCCTTCCTCTCAAAGGAGTTTAATAATGATAGAGACTTGCTTCTGTTTCGACAGTGTGTCAGAAACAGCTAATCTGTACTGTAACATCATGCAAAACGAGATCTAAGACTTGAATAATATTGACCTTAAAAATTGTTTTAAAAATGTTAAAAACGGCTTTTATTCCAGACAAAGTAAAAGAAATAAGACTTTCTACAGAACAAACTAAGTATTATAGGAAGTAATGTGAAAATATTTCTTGCTCCATTTGACATCACTTGGGAAATATTTGAAAAAGGCAAATAATTTTGCCTTCAATAGTATCTAGTTTGCTGTCTCAAATATACTTTGTAATCGAATATTCATAACAATTTTATTTAGCTCATGTTGACATGAATCCAGTGGTGTCATATTGTGCAAATGAATGTTGCTCCAGTATGATCAGATGCTTAGCGTATTCATCTAAACCCCTCTCTCAGCAGCATGAGTGTTTGGATATTCATAATCAGGGTGTTGCAGCAAAGTTATTCCAACTTTTTAATTCTATTCAAAGAATGAAAAAGAACTTTGTTTTGTATTACAGCATATGGTGACCTTATGACAAGTATTTGTAAACTGTATTTTTTTGGGTCACATATTTCCTTAGCATGATTTTTTACAACAATGTATTTTGTTATTTGTTTTTAACCTTTTAGCAATAAAAAATCTTAAATAGCAACAATTTTTCTAGTCATTTTACAGTATACATTGAATTAGTGCTTGTTTAGATTCGACTTTTCCGATCAATTTTTGAAGGCCCACCTATCCGACTTTTTCTCTAAAATGTTTGTATAAAATGCTAAATTAAACCTTTATTATATTATATTATATTATATTATATTATATTATATTATATTATATTATATTATATTATATTATATTATATTATATTATATTTTTATAACAAATATGTGTTATACATTTAATTTGGACAACTATGCAGATATATTAAATAGTTCACACAAAAATACACACTCTCTCTTATCAAAATCCACTCTTTGTCTTCTCAGATAATTTAATTAGTGTTTCATGTTTTTTATAGTAATAAGTGAGACAAACAAACTAAATCAGCCCCGATAACATGATGCTAAACCTAATGTTGTGGTCCATTTGAGAATATTATTGAAATGATAATGTTGTTTATTTTAATAAAACTGTGGACTGAGTGTAAAGTGTCTTTTATTTCTCTTGACAGGAGTGGCAGAATTCCATCCAGAAGAACGCAGGTCTGGCCTTCATTGAGCTGGTGAACGAGGGCAGGTAATTATCTAATCCCATCCTCAAAGCGTTTGTTAGCAGCCTCTTCATTATCTCCCAGCCTGCGACACCACATCGCATGTGTACGAACAGATCCTGTTTGTGAGGAAATCAATGTAACGTGGAAAGGGGATCAACAGGGTGACCTGGAGTTCAAGGCGTCTGTCAATAACTTGGCTTCCCATGTGTTTCTGAGAGGGCAGCAGAGCCTTAGTTTTCTTGCCCACCTCTTGGGAAATCTTTCCCGTATCTTGCCATTTTCAGATGGGTTTATGTCTCATCTGTTGGACTCTTTTACTCAGCCTCCCCTTTGGGATGGAAGGGTCTGTCTTCAATTTCAAGTCCTTAGATCTTTCAGATGGCTCTCATTTCAGTGTTAGCAATGGAAATTCATGTTAATGAATGCTGCCATGCTGATGAGCGCTTCAGAAATGCTAATGAATGCAGTGATGCACTGAGGCTCCTTCACCTTCACTGCTGGCCATTTTTACAGCTCTGTTACAAACACACGCTTTTCTTTTGGAAAGTAGGGTCAGGATTGAAACTGCTACTGACTAGAGGTCTGCATTCTGAATGAAATGCATTAGCGGTCAGTAACTCTGGTGTAATTTGAGTGAGAGCGGGTGGGCTAACAATATATTGTTCCCGAGTCCCCACATTATTTCTGAACAGCATATCTGTGATTTCTGAGTACAGCCGGTGCTTACAACTGTTACACATGAGGAAAGCATGACCACTTTCTGCACATTCGGTCCTCAGAGTGTGCTTTACCATGGCAGAGCAAACTGAAGTTGCACAGTCCTTGAAGGATGTTCAGCTTGCATTAGGCAAGTCTGATGTATGAAAGTCTTTTTCGTGCATCATAGATGCAAGTGGAAAAGAATACCTTTTGCGCGATGTGATAATAGCTCAAAGTTTTACCCTTTAGATTGGAGATTGGAACCTCAGGTTTAAGGTGGCACTCATGTCTCATCATAAAGGGGCAAACAAAACAGACATTTAGGCCCAATCCAAATTCTATTTTTGTACCCCTACCCCTTCCCCTTGGTCCTTAAAACAGAGTGTGAAGGGGAAGGGCTTCAATATTTACCCCTAAGAAATGAGACACCACTACAGCACCTGCACACGTCATCATATGTCATCACGATCTCTTGCTTCATATGAGATCAGACGATGGCGACAGCTGTAGTTATTCCAGTTGTGTTATTTTTTGCTATTTATCTTCAAGAAATCACTGAAGGCATATATTATGTTATCATAATGATCTAATGTGGCAATAAAATCGTAACTGTACTGCGCATTTACACAGTGGCCATATTCATCTATGTAAGAACACAAAAACAACATTAACATTATACCAGACACTGTAAAAAGCTCATTTCCAACCCTGACTTTTCTGACAGGGTCATTGAGTGTGAGAATGTTGTGGGACTGCTGTACAGGAGTTATTATTAGGGATTATAGATAGCGAAATTTAGCGTTTTTTATTTTAGCGTTGTTTTTTAAAAGCATGATAGTAAAGGGGGAAGGGCTAAGGGGTAGAATTGGGATTGAGTCCTAGCCTACAATCCTTGCTCAACCTACAGTTTTAATAGTTATCTCTCTCTTTTTGTAGTACATAATTTAAACGTTTTTGGAAACAAGATCTAAATTTAGCGAGAATGGTCAGGAAAATGATTCTAAGCGGGCAGCAGGTGAACAAAGACTGAACATACAGTGGGAGAGGTCAGGTGCGAAATAAAACCTCAACTATAAAAACAGTATCACGCAGACCTCTACCTCTGATAGACCAATATCAGTCAGGGAAATATCAGTGTAAACTTGTTGGTATAAGAACACATCGAATACAGTTTGACATTATAAACCTTGCCTACAGTTCAATTAGGACAGTTCTGAATTAAACACAGTGTTTTCAAAGTCAAGTTGATTTACCTGCTGTTTCAGGTTAACCAACATGCTGTGAGAGATAAATGAAGGTAAAAGGACTTTATAAGATGAAGGGTCCCTAAAGATCATCAAGTACAACGTGGCCACAGTACAACCACAAGTACAACATCTTTTAAGTCTTTTACAATATTAAATAATTTGATTTTTTTATAGCAATATTTGTTCAGGTTATTTTAAAAATATTTATTTCTTTAGCTACTTTTGTAAAAAAAAAAATAATAAAAAAAAAATAAAAAAATAATAATAATATATATATATACTGCGTATGTTGTTGATCTAAATCTGACCAATCAGATGGGCCCTTTATTATACTCTCCAGTAGGTGTTGTTAGGTGAACCTACTGTAGAGCTGAAGATAAATACTAATGCTGGGAGACAAGAAAGGGACATGACAACAGCCAGAATCAAAATCTTTGTTGAGTTTTTCAGTCATTTGTGGTATTTTAAAGTGTTTTTAAAGTTGGCTATATCATAAGAAATATTATCACAACAACAATATCACATATTTTCTCAGTGTTCTGCACTTATTTAAACTTTTTTTTTTTTAGATGAATTTATTATTCTCTCATATCTCCATAAAAACTCATTTCATGTGGAAATAAGTAAAAAAGAAAAAAAATACAGCATGAAACATCATGTTTTGCACAACTAAATGGTCAAATATATGGAAAAAATATATTTAAATCAGTCAATCAAAAATGTTTTGGTCATTTGGCCACTCATAATCATTTTAAATCATTTTGATGCCTGTATTGTAATTATGACTATTGCGTAATCATAATCTCAGCTGTTTTTTTCCATAACCGATCGGCTTTATGAGGTGGTAATTTGCGATGAATTTGTGACTATGAGTAATATAATTTAATCATCATATTTTCCTATAGACTTCTATCACAACATAAGTAAAAACAGATAGAGAAGAACAGGAAAGCGAAAGGGCTACAGACTGAAGGGCAGTCACAGAGAGTGGCCTGTGTTATTGATGGCAGTCAAGGTGAGAGGGGTGGGAGAGGGTCACTGCGAGTCCCTGGCACGTCCGCTCCCCTGCTGCCCACCACTGACACACCAGGCTCCAGTTTCAGCCCTCCACCCTCCGCCTGTTATTCTTCCACTTTGCAGAGGCCTGAGCCTCCTGACCCGCTGAGAGACTCCTCTCGGTCCCTGGAGGCAATGTTTTATTAGGCCACGGCTTGTGTTGTTCACAAATCTGCCCGGGGTGTAAATATGCTGTTTGGAGATCAGGTTCCTCCCCCGTCTGTGCTAAACCAGGGCAGCATGGACAGATAAAGCACTGCTGATTCACAAACAAGACACTGAGATGGACAGAACAGCTTCAGCCTTTAATGAGGCTTGACAAACAGTAGCAGTAAGAGCAGGATACGTCTGATCTCCCATCAGCCCCTGTAATCATCAGATGCCCCGTGATAAGAAGCTGCGTTTGTGTATGTGTGTGTGCGTTTGTGTGTGTTTATCTAAGGATGGCTGTTCTTACATATGTAGAAACATGAGCTGGGGTGAAACTGACCCCCGCACCCTCTGCATGCGTGTCTTGTTAGATGTGTATCGTTTACAAATCAATTGCTGGTTGTTTTAGCGGGGGTGCTTTTAGATGCCGTGCTATATAGGATTTTCTGCTTCTTTTACACGCCGTGGTTAAGTTAGTTTAGCATTCAGTTGACACTTTCATGGCTTAACAACTGTGTTATTAAATCAGTGAAATTGATTTCACAGAGAAACAGTTGAGAAATGGGTAAAATATTCTCAGTTTTGATAGGATGGATCAGTTTCACTCACATGGTGGAAGTCCAGTGTTATCAGATTATTGTGTCTACTATTAATAGTATGTTTGTAATGTACTGTAGGGCTGGGCCGATAAAACGGTATCAATATTTATTGACTGAACACCATTGTCAAGAACGATTAGGGATGTAACAATTCTCCTGACTCACGATTTAATACAATTCGCGATACTAGTTCAATTCAATACTTGTCATGATTTTTTAACAAAATTATTTGAAATAAATTTAAGGTGAAGAGCCCTTTCATTTTTTTCTTAAATGCTGCATTTCTTGCAAAATATAATATATTTTCATGTCGTAACTAAATTGCTGGTTTAATTTAAAAAAATAAAATAAAATAATAATAATAACAAAAAAAACTAATGAAGACTCAATAATATAAACAAACTAAAATGGTGACTGTGCTGGGATTTTACATTTTTAAAAAGAAACATCAGCATATCTCTGTTTTCTGGCATAAGCTGAGATCTTTGCACAGTTACAATGTCCCCTGCTGATGAGCAAATTCTTTCACTGGGGACTGAGATGGCTGGTGTGGAGAGGAAAGCCTTTCCTAAATCATAGAGCAGTGTGTACAGAGGTGGTCAATAGGCCCTCTGCTCCAGGGGACTGGCCACTGGTATAAAATACTGATAATAAAGTAGAATAGAGACAGGAGTTGAACATGATTATGAAGATGAATAATTAATATTACTTGTATAATTAATTAATAGTATCAGTATGATACAGTTATCAGTATGATACACTTTACCACTGTCATTTTGCTCTGCTGCGCTACCTCTTGCTCGCCGCTTATGTTCAGGTAAAGCGATAACCACAGCACCCCCTCTGTTCAAAACATGTATCGCGACTATCCAATCGCTTTCAACATTTTTACTGGTTTGAATCGTCACATATTTGAATAGATTTTTAACTGACTCATAGTGAATCGTTACATCCCTAATAATGATAATTAAAAAGTTTGGTATGAAATTTCATTATGAAGAGCTTTAGCTTTATTAAAATTTAGCTGCTGAGCGCACGCCTTGAAATCAATGGCAATAAGCTGAGGGTTATTTCCAATTAAAGCACACGGCTTGGTGACGCGCGTGCATTTTCAAGGCGCACCTAGTTAAAAACATTTCAGAATTCCATGTGCGCACCGCGATTCATGTAAGTAGAACTGATCAATCCGCTTCACACTTTGTAATATATACATTTTGGTAGTAATGGCAGACTCAGACAAACACAGAGCACCCAAACACTGCAATGATTTTTCATTCTCTTTATAAATACAAATTGGTATCGGATCCTCAAAAATGGTTTGTTTGTTTGTCATCCTCTGAGAAAACAGTTGATGGTCGCCTATAGTTGTGAGAGATGCCAGAGGAGCACGAGCACAATGCACATTGTAAATGGTCAAGGAAACCAAATCCACACGATCACACTTTTCACATGCTTTTAGACACAACATGTGAATGGACTTTGGTTGGGTTTCGACAACTCAGGTCAGAATAACAACACACACAAAAATTAATGCATGACAAGCAGCAGTGAAGAGATTGTAAGTAAAAAAGGATGTAAGGATGTCGCCAGAGTGGCTTTTTGGTTTCTTTTCTTGTGCATCCCAGCCACTAGCTTCCCATCTGAAAGTTTTTAGTATAGGGGGTAATATGGTCATTCAACTTCACAGTTTGTAATGTTGCAATATGTATTTGAATAATGATGGTCCGTTCCTTTACTTGAAAGCTCAGATTTGATTATCATAATTTGTTTTGTTAATAGGTTTACCGTGTGATTATTATAGACACCTTGCAGATGTTGATCAACCTTAAAGTTTGCTTAGATTTTTTTCAGCGTTTACACTTTGTCATTGCACACACTTCGCAACATTTTATTTATTAAGTTTATTTATTAACTATTTGCCTTAGTAATGTTGTTAAATTAAAATAAAAGAACCCTAATATTCCTAAATGGATTGTAAAAAAATTATTCAATAATAATCGACAACGAAATGATATTAAACATTATATTGTGATAATTTTTTTTATGTATTGCCCAGCTCTATTATTTCATCTGAAATTAGATGTTTGTTATCTTTAGGAAATGTTTGTATACTGAATTTTTACAAAATTTATTTTGTTGTGGTGTTTAGCTATTTATTATAGTTTTGTTAAAATATGAAAATAGGTATCAGCTGATTGATAAATGTGTCATTTGTTTTCCAAAAGAATTTAACCAGACCCTGTATTGTAAATCTGTTATGTTGTATATTCAGTTAAAAGCTTTCTCATTATAGAAAATCATTTAGACAGAATGATGTGATGTCGGGTACAGTATGAACTCTTAATGTTCAATGTGTTTTTGATATGCAGGTTGCTGAGCCACACCATGAAGGACCATCTGGTGCGTGTAGCTAATGAGGCCGAGTTCATTCTGAGCCGCCAGAGAGCAGAGGACATCCAAAAGCATGCGGAGTTTGAGGTGAGCACAATCTCACACTTGAACACACACACTCACCGTCAGTCTGCATGACTTCTAGTCTGCACTCAATGACTCTCATAAAACTCTTAAAACTTTGTAGTATAGTTAAAGACCCAATGAAATGAATTGATAGACACCCCTGTAAATACTCTCACAAATGATCTCTAAAATCAGAATGACATAAAATGAGAATAGTAACACTTTCTTCTGACTAGCAATTAGCAAATCATGGTTTACAGCTATGGCATAAACCAGTGGTTCTCAAACTGTGGTAGTGGAACGCAGGCTTTCTTCTAGTGGTATGCAGAGGAATACTGGATAATGAAAGAAAAAAATTAATACACTTTTAAACTCTTGATGCGAACGATTACACTGATGTGATCCGCACCGGTGGTTCCCTGAAACATACGATCACATCGGTGTGCTTAGAATGTTTACTTTAGTTCATAGTGTTATCAGATGCTAAAAATCAACCCGCTTTGCCACAGAGATAGAGAAAGTGGCGTGTGGTTGCAGCGCTTGTGGAGCAGATACACACTAGAGAAGCCCTTCTGCAGACCAGTGCTGTTGTGTTGGCATTTCAGTTACTGCAAACTCAGGAATTTCCCCATGTTGCATCATTGGTAAAATAATTATCACAAATGTGTTCAATGTGTGTTCGTAGTTGTGTAAAATAATGCGTGTTTTAATATAAATAGTTATTTGTTTTGTAAAGCAGCATGGCTTTTGATTAATTTGTTAACTCAGATAATTCATGTGGATGTGATTCAAATGTCACCGGACAAAGAACATCGACTCAAGCAACTTTGCCATGCTTAAAGCTTAGATATTCCGCACGTACAGTATGAATGGATAAATCATGTATGAACTGGTCAAGCAGTCTATTTGTGCATGTAATCACTCACTATTCTGACACACTCTAAAGGATGCGCAGTAAGCAGATCAAATCAGATTTTAATCTAAATATGTAATTCCAAATCATTTATTTTGAAATACAAGTTAATGTTTAGATTTCTAAGATATACAAATATGTCATGTGTATGTGCAACACGTTTCAAAATTGATCAAAAATGGTTTATATATGAATATGATAACATATAGTCTATATATATGATGTCCAAGCAACATTTCCAGGTTTTGATGAATAGGTTACTAATTGTTAATACTTTACATTTAAGTGTAGCAGTTTTCTTTTTACTTTAAGAACAGTAGCCTGCCATTTTTAATTAACTTTTAAAAGCACATTTTTTTTTACGTAGACTTTTTATCAAGCTATTTATAATGTTTAAAGTGGCTGTCAATAATAAATATTTTTAATAATAGGAATTATTCTGCCTTGTCATTATGCTGGTACTTAGAGAGACAATTTTGTTCTGAGGTGGTACATGATGAAAAAGGTTTGAGAACCACTGGCATAAACTATTGGTTATGAGCATTACTAGTCCACATTTAAAATATAATAAAATATAATTCATTCCTTTAATGACAAAGCTGGTTTGTCAGCATCCATCACTCAGTGTTACACAATACTTCAGAAAACATATTAAAATGCTCAAATAAAGTTAAAAAGAGTTTCATTTAAAGTAGAATTATTTTGTAACACAGTACTCTTTACTTTAAGAAGTAAAGTATCGTCAGTTTAATGCATCTTTGTATCGTTTGTATCGTCAGTTTGTATCGTCAGTTTAATGCATCCTTGGTGAATAAAAATACTAATTAACTTACTGAACTCAAAAGCTGTGAATGGCATTTATACAGTGTTCAGCATAATTGAGGAAAACCTTATTTTGAAAATTATTATTTTTATCCATTTCTCAGTGAATATAGGCAATGTATTTTGGTGCATTTAAACAAAACAGATTTAATAACCGGTATATTTGTTAAAATAATAATGTAATTTTGTTACATAAGCTCCAGATTTGGCTTTAGTACTGACTAATCTAATGAATATACACAAATATAATGTTGTATAGCTTCCTATTAAAAATCTGAATTTAAAAGATAGATTTGTGAGGGACGTACTTGCTGAGCACTGTATATAATGAAATCCCCTTGATTGCATCGACACAGAAAAAAAAGCTAAACAAAACACAAGTCAAGTCATTTCATGGGATCTTGAGGAGTTCTGCTACAGCTGAGTGAAGCAATAGCTAAATTTTCTTGACATATTGTACAAACAAGCCACTTTCACTTTATGCAGATGTATTCCGTTTCAGGCTTGATTTACAATTTCAAAAAAGAAAAAAGTGGTTGTAAGATTTAATGAAATTGTTAAGCCCCTGCGAGGATATTAAAAAAGAGACAGTTTTGTCTGTCGGAACTGAGAGGCTGCCAACGTGACGGAGAACAAATGTTTTCTTTTCAAACAAAACTTATATGCAGGTTTCAAGCTTTGGCTACAGAGATTACGTTTGGCATGTATCTTACCAAAACATAGCTGCACAGTTGATTTATTCCTAATAGCACAGCCATGGGGCATTCCTGCACCGCTGCCCCGCCAAACGCACACACATCACCTCTTTTATCGCTGCAGTCTTTCTTTCTCATTCCTTCCATCATTCTCCATTTCTGTCTACCTGCTTCTTTTTTCTCTTCACGATTCCCCTCGGACTCATGTTCTGCCTGTTATGCTCCCTTTGTGGGAGAATTTCAGCAGTGACAGGAATACAGCACCTTCCTCTGGATCCCCATCCATCCCTCCTTCTGCTAGTGTCTGGCACTGGCGCAGGATGTGACAGTGCAGAGGGGGAGTGGGCTCTGCTCTGCTCTGTTCAACATCTCCCACCCTCCTGCTGTAAAACGGTGTGCTTTCAGAGAGGTTCAAGGCAGGGTCTCTGAACTGAGACTATGAGAGGAAAACATTTGAGGGACAGGATTAAAAGGAAATGTAGAATCAGAGAAAGAAATTGTGTATCGTGTTTGAGGGGTTTTGCAGTCTGTATGTAATTGGAGTCATGCACTTATTTTAGTTGCTTGCAGCCAATGCCTTGTTGTTTTCAGGAAACAAATGAGTTCTGAGGCTCTATCTTGATCAGTCTAAATTTAAAAATATGCTAATTTCAAAATCTAACAGATGATAGAGTTGAATTATTGGACTTTCATATTTTAGTCGTTGTATATATTTTTCAAACAATTTCTGTTTAATAGAGATTTTTTTCACCACATTCCTAAAAATAATAGTTTTAAAAACAAATGTCTTATACAGTAACTGATTTCTGTTATCTTTGCCAGGATGACAATAAATAATATTTTGCAAGAAATTATTAAAGTTACTAGTTTAGGGTGTTCGCGGGGTCTTGAAAAGTCTTAAGTCTCAAAAACAGAATTTTAGGCCTCAAAAAGTCCTAAATTTACTGTACTATTGTGTTGTAGGTCCTAAATATTTTTTAACAGGTCATAATTTTCCTTTGTTTATTTATAGCTACCCAATCTGGCTAACACCCATACCATTACCAACAATTCATCTCAATAAAACTCATCTTTATTTAAAAATTTAATTTTTGCCACAAATGTCTATTTGCCACAATGGTTTAATTATTTTCCTGACAATAACACTCTCCATGTATTTACTGCTGAGAACCCTGACTTGGACAAGCTGTTATTATAGTTTTTAAAACTTAAAACATTTGTCATTTTTTAATATTGAAACAAAGTGTATGTTTACCACTAGAGCTTGCTTGTTTTGACACAATATTTAAAATATTTAGCTTAGAAATGTCTAAAATATATATTTTTTTATTATTAAATTATTATTGTAGCCTGAAATGCCTTAAATTATAATAATTAGTTTGATAGGGCAAATGAAAATCTTTTCCATCTGACCCATTCGAAAAACTCCTTAGCGTTTAGCCTAGTATGAATCTAAAATGTCATCCATACTGGTCTTAAAAATCTTAAATCTTAAATTTAACTTTTTTTTAAACCTGCAGAAACCATGTAGTATTCAGCCTAGTGCAATTTAAGTCTTAGGTTAGGGTAATTAGGCAAATCATTGTATAACAGTGGTTTGTTCTGTAGACAGTCGAAAAAAATTGCTTAAGAGGGCTAATAGTATTGACCTTAAAATGTTTTTAAATTAAAAACTGCGTTTATACTAGCCAAAACAAATAAGACTTTCTCCAGGAGAACATAAATATTATAGGAAATACTGTGAAAAATTCCTAAATTTGTTAAATATTGATTAGAAATATATATATATTGCACAGGAGCTAATAATTTTGCCCTCAAATATACATCACTAAGGGTGCATCTCATCCAGCTCTCTTTTTCAGGGACACTGATCAAGGTAGCAATCATTTTATGGGCTGTCTGAATTGGTCATTTTTTTCAGTGTACTGAAACTTTTGCTCTCTGGAAAGTTTCGCAATGCACAGTGAAAATCTGAGAGCTTCAGTGCTCACTATATTCTCTTAATGGAATTCTGAAGCATGAAACATGAATCATGTGAACCAAATCACCAAACATAATGACAAACGAGACACTTTTTGGTTACACTGTATTTTAAGGTAGTATATTCATTTAATAAATGAGTAATATTAGTTAATTACATGTACTTACTGTATGGGTTAGTACTACTTAGCTTTAGGGTTAGTTACATGTAACTGTGCATAATTCATTGTAATTATTATAGTAAGTGCATGAAACCTGTAACTGTTTGTCACTTTATATTAAAATGTAATTTTTATATTTATCATGGATATATTCATATTATTCATATATTTATATTTAACCAACAATGAACATAGTTAAACAGATACAGAACAATCTAGTAATCATTTATAAAATATTAAAAGGTTGAAAAGTTGCTGGTATATGATACAAATGATTTACCTTCAATATACTTTTAAAAACTTTATAAAATTAATATTTGAAAAATATCACTTATGCTGTTATGTATAACTTATTTTAATGTTATAGTTAAGTTGGCTCTATTGTCAATTCAACAATATACAGTGCAGTACACAGTGAAATGAAACAATGTTCCTCCATTACCAAGGTGCTACAGTACATCAAACAACATAAATTGGCAACATAACACAGGACTGTGCACTACTATAAAAATTTTGAAGAATGAATAAAATAAAATAAGATAAACTAAAATAAAAATAAATGAAATAAGAATAAGTGCGCAAAATGCATTTATATTTATATAAAAAATGTCACACTCGGTGTGTCAGTGTCTAGTTAACCATGGTCCTTACAACCCTTACCAGTTCCCGATTTGTGTGCATGCTCTTCTGATTCATGACCTTAGGAGCTAGGTAGCTGATTGAGTCGCACCCTAAGACAATTGACTTCATTTCATTTTAAGTAACTTTTTCATCATGTTTTTAGATTTTTCTATATCTTATACCATACAAAAAGTTTGAGGTAATGCAAATATAGTAACAGCAGTATTATTGTAAAATATGATCATAATTTAAAACAAATACTTTATATATTTACATTTTAGAATGTAACTCAAGTTTCATCAAAGCAGATTTTCAGTCATTACTCCAGTCATCATTGTCATGTAAACCTTTAGAAATCATTCTAATGTGTTAATTTAAGATGACCAACAGGGTTATTTTTAGTGTTAGTGAATATTATATGCTGCTGGTAAACCATGTGTTCACATGGTTGTGCTGATTTAATGACACAGCCATTCCAGCAGTAACACTGAGTTCCTGTAGGCACGTGCCCTGTAGAAAAGACAAGTACTTGCAGTATTGGCTGAATATATCCCGGTTAAACAAGCTTCTTTACCTCACAGTGACATTTACAGGGAACCTCGGAACACCCTTCTCGATCATTCCTGCTGCCCCAAATTCCCAGGATTGGCCAAATTCTCCCAGACGCTCAGTGGAAGACGGCCGCACTCCTGGGATGTGCTTAGCTTTCCCTTTTCACTCTAATTGGCCCCTCTGGTCTGATTCTTTCTGCTTTTCCAGCCTCACTCACAGCACGGTAGAGAATGTATTATTCTCACAAATAGCACTGGATATCCTGCTAAATGAGGAACCAATCTTAAATGATCAAAATGGGGAAAATTTGTTAGATATATTGTAAAAATTCTAACAAAAATGTTACATGAAACATATACATTTTAAAAATTGAGGTGAAATAGGTCACTATTATTAAAAGTTATGAATTAAGAAATCAACATTTATATCTTATTTACGGGCGTCAGGGAGACTCCCGGACCTTACCGGACACTTGGAATTTCTGCAACCCCCACCTGTGTACGTTGGGCACCTTATACCACCCTCACGGAGTCTATTTCTGACCGTTTGAGCAGACACATGCACATTTGTGACCTGCTGGAGGTCATTTTGCTGGGCTCTGGCAGTGCTCCTCCTGTTCCTCCTTGCACAAAGGCAAAGGTAGCGGTCTTGCTGCTGGGTTGTTGCCCTCCTACGGCCTCCTCCATGTCTCCTCATACACTGGCTTGTCTTCTGGTAGAGCCTCCATGCTCTGTACACTACGCTGACAGACACAGCTCACATTAATGTGCCATCCTGGATGAGCTGCACTACCTGAGCCACTTGTGTGGGTTGTAGACTCATGCTACAACTAGAATGAAAGCACTGCCAACATTCAAAAATGACCAAAGCATCAGCCAGAAAGCATAGGAACTGAGAAGTGATCCACACATGTACAGTAGTATGTAAATATCTGTGAGAATCAAATATAAGATTACTTAAATAACAAAACAGTAACAACGTCTCAGAGGATTATAAGATATTGTGGAGTGCCAAGTTGTTGAAAAGCAGTATTTGCTTTGCCTTCCTTCACCACAGCTACACACAGTCTGTTCTAGTCATGATAGCACAGAGCAGATCATAAGCGTGAGTCAGCACAGACCACTAAACATATTGAATCAATTGTGAATTCTGCACAGAATTCTGTATTTTAAAGTGACAAGGAGGTGGTCAGAAGCAGTGTTGTGGAAAGTTACTTTTTAAAGTAGTGCATTACAATAGTGAGTAACTAATTGTGTTACTTAGTTACTTTTAACGGAACGTAGTGCGTTATATTACTTTTGTTTATTTCACCTTCTTATAGAGAAGCTCTGCATTTAAGAACCACCTATATAATCTACACCAAAAAACGTAGGATAATATTATATTTTCTGAGCCCAGACATGCTGTACATACAGATTAATGAAAGCATGTAAAGTAATCTGTTTGCTACTTTAATATGTTTTGTGTTATTAGTTAAATAAATTTATTGTCCATTAAGAGAAAGACTGCATTAAAGTCTAAGAGTACTAACATTAAATTATTTATATTAAGGCAAATAAACTGATTTTAAACCTTTAAAATGTTTAATAACAAAATCAACCATTAGATAATAAAAAATCCTCAAATCAAAATGAATCTTTGAGCTTTATACATTGAATAAATTGCTTCACTTGGCCTTAACAAATTTGCAAATCGCTTCAGAAAAGATAAAAAAAATCCTACTTTATCACAAAACAGTAGTCGCTTCTACAGTACACAGTGGCTGCATCTCCTCAACAATAAAAGCAATAACCAATTTTGTTAGTTTAGTCAAATGAATTGTTTTACCTGGAGAACATGAACTGATGTCAATCATTTGTTTTTTAGCTGGAGGTGGGGTGCGGGTGTAGTGCTTTGCATCCAGTTTTTTTTCTATGTCGTGGAAAACATTTAGTTTTTTCCATGTCGTGTTTCTTGCAGTTGTCAAGAGTTTTACTCGCACATAATTTACACTTAGCGACAATCCACTTCTTTTCTTCGATGAGTTCAAAATAACAAGAATCCATTGCAAAAATGTAAGTCTCGGGCCTGCCGTTGTTTCTGTTTCTAACTGTATCTCCCATCATCTGTAGTGATGACGGGCGATTCGCAAATGAATTGTTTGTTTTAACCTGATTTTCTAAGTGAACTGGGCAAACCATTAAATTGTTCATTAAATGAAACGGAGTTGTCGTGAAGCGGTTTGTGTCTTCAGTAAGTACTAACATACCGGATACCCTCTCTGATTCCAAATAAACCAATATCCTGAGTTTTTCAGTTACTAGAACAGTACAATGACCCATCTGCTGTGAAAAAAGAGACCTGTTGATGATGAGTGCAAGGTAAAAAGTAACCTGCTTTACTTTTTTTTTTTTTAAAGTACCTCAAATAGTATTACTTACTTTAAAAATTAATGCGTTACTTTACTCTTTACTTTTAAAGAGTAACATGATTATGTAACATGCGTTACTTATGATGCGTTACCCCCAAAACTGGTCATAAGTAGAAATAGATAGTTGCTCTGGCTGAGCTATGGTGTAAATGAAATATTATTGGTCATTTTAAATCAAGGAGAGGAGCTTATTTATGTCTTGTCCTGGAAAATACATCAACAAATTGTGTAATCTCTAGGCACTTCAATTTAATTTTATTTTTAATAAAGTTCCTGTTTACTTTAGTAAAAAATAAATAAATACAATGAGTAAAATCAACTCAAATAAAGGATAATGCTGTTCCAATAATATAACATCTGACATTAGTGTTACCACACAGTATGAGAAACATTAGGAACTTTTCCAGTATTTGACTTAACGCTTCTGTTGGTCAACCATTTCATTCTATGTGGCCAGTCATCACAGAAATGTTCATGAGTTAAATTTTTCAATGTGATGCTGATAACAGAACTATTTGGAATGTTGCATCAAATGCTTCAGTCATTAGCTTGCTAATGTAAGTGTAATGTAAACAGTGATATGGACATTGATCAGATCATTTTGTTTTCGGGACTCCTTTTTTCTTTTATATACTTTGTTGAATAACAATAAATAAATAATCTATATAAAAACAAAGAGCTTCTGTCAAGCCAGCTATGAAAAAATGTCAGTCAGTCAACAGGGTACCCATGTCATGAGCACATACACCAGTCCAGCACATTTGTCCGACCATGACTTGAATTCCAGGCTGAGAACAGTTTGTAATCATGCTGCATCATTACAGGCTCATGTAGAAAAACAACTGGAACTTTACCTTACTGTTTTTAGAACGGTTTGCCATGATAGTGGAAAAGTGGCTATTTTTGTAAAGTGTCACTATTGATTTGTGTTACAAATAATTTGATACACACTGAATACTCACATGTGTTTAAAAATATATAAATGCAAAAGTGTTACACAGTCATAGCAGTGGGCTTCCTAGTCTTGAATGCTTGCAATCTCCTTTAATGCTGTTCTCTATGGAGCAGGGCTATTCACTCAGACTGTTTCACATGACTTAGCCTCCACTGTCAGGTTTCATTATGCCATATTTTGTCACTCAGAGTCTAAAATCTGAAACACTTCATGACGAGAACCATGCATTGTGGCGCTCCAGTGACCCAAACTCTACTTTAATAAGAGAAACTGCTGTTGAGCAGACAGATAGCTGGGCATCTTGGATTGGTGTCATGTACAGTCATTTGAAGTGAGAAGTAGGACGTGGTTTTGGGTCACAGTAAAATGTGATGGTTATGGATCAAATTTTGATAAAATGTGTTTAAGTCTGTGCTTCTCAGATTGCAGGTTCATCCTATATGGCCAGCGTGTTGGTGGAAAATCCATGAGCTGTGTAAAAAAATTTGATTGAAAAACCAAACTGGATACATCAAGAGTTGTGGCTGTCAGAATTGAATTATTTATGAATATCTTAGTTTATCAGTGTGTTTTATGTCTCACAAAATGCCTCTGTACAGCACAGATTTCTCAGGAATCCATCTTAGTATTGAACCCCTCACTTAGATATAGTTGCTCCTCTGTGACCCCTGAAAAGCAGTGTGCCTCCGATAAGTGCAGCACTGATATTGCCGTATTGATTTTCCTCCATTCCGGCTCTTGCCATCTTCTCTGAGCCACCGGTTTCATTTTGCACGACCACAATAAAAATAACAGGCCAGTGAAAGATGCCCCCAGGGGGATCACACTGCCTCTCCATCCTGAAGAGCAGTTTACACAGGATTTAGATGTTTAACGGAACAACATGAAATATGAGACATATAAGAACCAAAGTGGAATTTCGTTTTTTTTATTTATTTATTTTTTTTTATAATTTCATTCATGAATCGCTGTGTGTAATACTGCAGCCTCGACTACATACAGAACGATGATAATTTTATATTAGTGTTCTGTGATCAATGGTTACATCTCTTAGCAATATTTGAACAAGAATAGTTTTCTCTGAAAAGGTGAGGTAGGTTTCACATACACTACCTGACAAAAGTCTTTTAGGAGTCTTTTTTAAGTTTTAGGAACAACAAATAATAACTTGACATCTAGTTGATCATTTGGTATCAGAAGTGGCTTATATGAAAGGCAAAGACCTCTAGATTATGCTTATTTTATTAAAATAAAATATGATCATGCTTTGATTTTTAATTATTTCATTAGGACAGTAAGGTCTGACTTTGCTTAGAAAAAAGTTTTGTCACTTAACAAAGATAATGTTCAGTATAGAATATAAAGTCATGGTGCAGTGGAAAAAGAATGAATATTGTGTATGACTCCCATGAGCTTGAAGGACTACATCCATACATCTCTGCAATGACTCAAATAACTTATTAATAAAGTCATCTGGAATGGCAATAAAAGTGTTCTTGCAGGACTCCCAGAATGCCTCCTCCTTAATGCTCAATAATGCTTATGTTTGGTAACTGGACTATCCAATTTTGGAACTTTGATGTGGAGGCTGAAGTATGATGAGGAGCGCTATCCTGCTGTAGAATTTACCCTCTCCTGTAATTTGTAATGTAATGGGCAGCACAAATGCCTTGATACCTCAGGCTGTTGATGTTGCCATCAACTCTGCAGATCTCTCGCACACCCCCATACTGACTGTAACACCAAACCATGATTTTTCCTTTCACAAAACTTGACTGATTTCTTTGAGAATCTTGGGTTCATGTGGGTTCCAATAGGTCTTGTGCAGTATTTGTAATGATTGGGAGGCTGTTCAACAGATGATTTATTGGAAAAATCTACCTTCTGCCACTTTTCCAAATGATCAACTAGAAGTCAAGTTATTATTTGTTGCTCTTACAAACTGGGATCGACGACAAGACTATTGTCAGATAGTTTACTGTGTTTTTCTCACATAAAGGTACAAAATAAGAACAATGGAAAAATTACTTTAAGTTTGTTGGTAAATCAGGGGTAAGTTGAGAAATCTAATCAGGACTTTGTAGAAAACATTGCTTCTCTTATATTTTGAGCTTAATTTATTCCATATTTCAACTAAAGGTAATATATTAGCCAAAATGCATAAATATTTGCATAAATAAATTTTAAGCTAGTAGATTGTATGCTCGCTTACCCTTGCACTGCACAAGTCATTGAAATGAATTGAGTTTAATAGCATTGCACTTTCCACATCAAGTGTAAAAGCCACTTCTCCCCACGCAGTGACTACAGTTGGTGGGAGAGCAAAACCAGCAAATCCTTTTTTTGGCTTTTTTTAAGCCATTTTTCTCATTTGGGCCAAAAAATTAAAGTAAATTTTGACCAATACTTTTTAGAGACTGAAAATCTGGTGCATATCATAATAAATATGTAAATAAATGTAGTATTATCTGGCAAAGAAGAATGAGAGAATATGTAATGCACAGACAACAGTTTTACAAAAAAAAAAAAAAAAACATAAAATAACTCCTCAAGAGACCAACACTGGCCACAGGCCTGTAGCCAGCTAGTGAAAGGGGTGGACTTATTGCATTTATTCGACTCATTTTCTATTTAATAATGAGATTTAAATACTGCTTTTCAGTGACATTTTAAGCACTATTTTTAGCTAGATTAGCTTGTTGGATGGTCATCATAACCACACTTTTCGATGTACCAAGCATATTTCCAAAGCATTTAGAATAAAGAAAAACGTCATATATCATTAGAAATAAAGAAATCTGTTAAAGTTTTAAATAAAAACTGTTGTCTGTTGTGACTTTGCTTATGTTAAAATGTATGTTTTCAGCAGCTGGTTGTTGGACTCATAAAAAAAAAGTATTTGCAGTTGCTTAAACTGATTAGCTGTAGTCAACAGAGAGTTTCGTTTGGTCTTAGAGCCCCTTTAGATGGGTTATTTTCACAATTTATCATAGCATAGCAGTCAAAATAGGACAAATCTGACCTTTGTCAGTAAGGGGTGGGTATACAGGTCTGTGTGCAGTACAGACATGTAAACGACGTAATCAAACTATTACGGTTGTGTAGGACTTTTAGCTGCATTTTGCAACAAGTTAAGCCATACACACTCAGCTGTTTGACACTTCTTTGCACACATTGAGTCAATAAAGGACCACAGACACACATCTCCTCCGAGTGTGCACGCACACACACACACACACACCTACACACACACACGCAGTGAAGTCCTGGAGACACATACACCCATCGTCGTCATTATCATCATCACCGAACAGATGTTTATGCTGTCCGGAAAAAAACGGAAGCTGTTGCTGAATCAAAGTGAAACTGTTGAAAATTTTAGAACCAAAAATGACATGATTACATATATTTAAAAACAGGTTCAATATGTGGAAAGGAGTTTGATTCTCATGTGAAATTGTACAGGTAAGAAGCCAGTCAGTAGAGTTTGGCTAAATATTTAGCAGTGTTTGCATTTCCTTTACTGCATAGAATTCACTAAAATAGAAGTAAAATAACAAGTTGATTTTAAAAAGCACCTAAATAGTTTTGCAATTTGTGATTTTTTTTTTTAAAAAAAATTCCAATTGAATAAAATATTTTCCCTTCATATATTTTATCATTGAAGATTTCTTAAAAATACTGTAAAAATCTCGTCTCATCTTGTTTTTGTGAACTCAATCTCATGTCTCGTCTCGTGGAGTAAGCATTTCCTCACACACCTAGTAAGTAAAGAAATAAATCAGGGAATATTAGTAAACAAGGCAACTGAGTAAGAGGAACTAAACTCAGAAACCTAGAATTTAGTGAGTTATGCAATGCATACAAACGTCTAATGCATACAAACTTCCATCCAAATAAATCCCAGTCTTGTTTGAATCAGTATATGGAGTCACAGATTTTTCATTTTCATGTATCTGTTAATAATTGTAACTCAGACATTGCTTAGACAATGATTCCTATCAAGAAAATCCTTTCCAAAGCTCTAATATTTGCATTTCTAATGGGATTTGGGTGAGACTGCAACATTGTAAATTTTAGAAAAAAGCAAACAAACTTTTTTCCTGAACATTATTGAATAACAGGTTGCTTGTATGCCAAGTCCAGGCTATTGTAGTGGATTGTTAATGTGAGGAATAGATCTTATGAGAAAGGTGGCAGCATTGAAGATGGCCTTTGTTCCATTGCATTCTATAGTCAGTGAATTATTTAGGAAATAAAAATAAATTTATGTTTGTTCCCTGTCAGGGTTCAAATCCACCAGAAGAGATGATGGTGGATACCAGTGATTTAAACAGATTTTTATTACTTAGATGGCTAACATATGCCTTTATACACTCCCCCAGTCCCCTCCTTTCTCTCTGTCTTTTACACACACACATACACACTCGTCCATCCACTCTGGGATTGAGTTATCTTTACCCCTTGAGAGTGAGATTACAGGGACAGCAGGGTCCTGACGGACACAGAGATAACCGCTGGAAATCCAATTATCTTTTAGTGTTCCCTTTCTAATAGGAACCCTAATACGGAAAAGATTTTTCTGGTAACAACTGTACGATGGCAGCCGATACCTGCGAGAAAGAAAAGAAAGGACAGATTTAGAGAGCGAGAGAGTGACTTCCTTCTTTAATGAGAGGCTTTCTTTATTAGAAATGAAATGTGGAGGATACTGAGCCTCAAGGCCAGATCTTGAGGATCTGATAGAACGAGGTCATTGTTCCGTCTTTCTCTGGCTCTTGTTTTTTTTTTCTTGGCTTTCACTTGATCTTGAATTGATGGAGTGTAATTGAGTTGACTTCTGACTGAAGTGTGTGTAGAGAGGTGATGGGCCACTTCATTAGCGTTTAGTGTCTGTGTTCCTGTAAGAGGAGACCAGGAGTTAATGACATCAACTGTGAAATGAGACTCACGACCTCGTATTATTCCAGTGTGCATGTTCACTAATCCTCCAGCCTCTGACTAGCCAAACAAAAGCAAATCTAAATGATGTGTACTTAGAGCTTCAGAAAGATTACACTTGTGCCCTTTGATAAGTCAGCAGCTATCATTTAGCTTCACCGTAAATGTAATCTTTGCGGCAAATAATGGCTTTGTGGAATACACACGTATGCTCTCTCTCTCTCTCTCTCTCTCTCTCTCTCTCTCTCTGTCTCTCTCTCTCTCTCTCTCTCTCTCTCTCTCTCTGTCTCTCTCTCTCTCTCTCTCTCTCCTCTCTCTGTCTCTCTCTCTCTGTCTCTCTCTCTCTCTCTGTCTCTCTCTCTCTCTCTCTCTCTCTCTCTCTCTCTCTCTGTCTCTCTGTCTCTCTGTCTCTCTCTCTCTCTCTCTGTCTCTCTCTCTCTCTCTCTCTCTCTCTCTCTCTCTCTCTCTCTCTCTCTCTCTCTCTCTCTCTCCCTCATTCTGTCCTTTCTTCTTGTATCTTTAATTAATTCCCCAGGTAAAGGCAGTGCAGCAGGTCATTATACAGGATCTTATCCTGACACTCTGGTGAATACAGCCATTCTGCTTCTTTTAGTTCTCACCGCTGTACACTCCAAGGTTATTTTCATAAATGAAAACTAAGGTGAAGATGATTAGTTAAAAACCAGAAACTAAACTGAATTAAAGTTGTCATGTTTATAGAAAACTTGCTGAAATAAACTAGTTTGTAATTAAAAAGAGCTCGTCCTGTGGAAAAAATTCTGGATTTTGGCTGTTTAGTTTAGAGCAGAGATGCCCAAAGTAGGGCCTGCGGGCTAAAGTTGGCCCATTGTAACCTTTGATTTGGCCCACCATCCCATCTTAGGCCCCGTTTACACTAATACGTTTTTACTTTTTAAATGCATAAGTTTTGCTATGTTTACGCCTTCTGTCCACACTACCCGGGAGTTTTTTAGTGCCAAAAACTGAGCTTTTATAAAACGCTGAAGAGGGCATTTTGGTTTCAAATGTTGCTGCTCCATGTAAGTGTGGATTGGGGAAAATGAAGACATCTGAATATGGAGGTGTGGATGCAGACATTCACCTATCTGATTGATTTTTTTTTTCCTCAATATTAAGTGCACAAAGTTCAGTCTTGCTCCCTTTCCTGAAGTTCAGACATCGCAAGTTTAATACTAAAAACAAACTCCCGAGGACACGTCGGGTAAATCTTTAAAGGGAACAGTGTACTTTATAACCTCATTCACATCACCCTGGCTGCATTGTTTCGCTATCTTAACAATAAAATGAAAACATGATGCAAGGAACTGTCATCTTCACTGTATGCATATTTAAAACAAAATGAAGACTATAACATTACTGCCTCTTTTCATTTTCTTCAAAAAATATGAAGCATACCCTCTCTTTTTCTGAATTTCCGTTTAAATAATCAATAATGGCCATTATAAAAGTATAACGTACAATAACTTTATACAATAAAGCAAATAAATGCAAGCAATCAGTCAATGTGCAGAATCAGTTTATGTATTGACATAAATGAATATATTAACTTTTCTTTGCACTCAGCCAAAACACGTTACCTGAGAACAAGTAATTGATTCAAAAGACCAAAGAGTCATTAGATAGAGACTAGATGAATTTAATATCATGTTTAACAACTATAGTGAGATAAAATCCAGCAGAAGATCCTTGGTGAACTGTCCAACCTGCGCTGTGCTGCTCTCATCTGGGGAGGTGCCTGCAGAGCACCCACTGACTGCCTGGAGCGCAGATGCATGTATACGCTGCAACACATGCCAGAGTGTGCGTGTGGTCACGTGATGTGCATTTTTAGCGGTGTAGTGTGGACGGAGAGTTTGTTCAGAAACGCTAGGTGAAACGCCAGTGTGGACGCAGATCGTTTTCATTCTAAAACATTACATTAGTGTAAACGGGGCCTTAAAATAGTCAGTATGATGGGGAGGGTTGTTTTATTGCTGAGCTACAAAAAAGCTAATTGAAATTAAATGAATCAGATTTTTTTAAAATGTAAATACTGTCACTTGACGGATAGAGACATCAGTGAGCAAATCAAGGCAAAAACAAGTGTAACTCCATTCTGTTATATATGAGATTGTTTTTGTTTTTACTGTAGAAAGTTCATTATAAAATGTAAAAAACAACAACAACAAAAAAAAAACTTTATTCTGTATTAGATAATATAAAGCAATGTTTTGTAGGTAGTTATCTTTATTTATTTATTTTTTTTTATAAATTTGGAAATTGCCCATGATAATTATATTTATATCCGGCCCACTGGCCTTCACTCACTTGGTTTTTGTCCCTTCATAAGGAAAAGTTTGGGCACCCTTGGTTTAGAGCAATAGGCTGTTTACCACATTTAGCACTTAATGCACGTGAGATTAGCTGAGGCTCAAAGCAACTTCAGTTAGCCTAAATATGGATCAAGGCAATGGCATGAATGATTTTGCCTGAAGGAAATGACAAGACCACTGTTTGTATACATTTAGAATTGGCATATAGTTGAACACTATTAGGGCGCTGATTGGATAATCCTGGAGTGTTAATGGGGCTATTACAAGAACTTTTTTTTTACTTTTATTTCATCAATATGATTGAATAAAAAAAAAAAAATTTGACAAATTCTTCTTTTTTGTGTGTGTTTTTACCTTTATTAGGATAGGACAATGTTTAGACAGGGAGCAAAGTTAGACAGAGGGTGGGGGGTGATGTTGATTTTACAATAATAATAATAAATTTATACTATACAAAAAAATAGTATTAACTAGGGCTGGGCGATATTGCAAACCAATTATCTCTATCATTTTTCATATCATTCGATATTGATAATTATTGAATATTTTTGTAACAATACATTTAGGTATATTAAAATCTTTTAAGCACTTTATTTTAACTTACCAACATTACTAAGGCAAATAGTTATAATAGTCAAAAACAAAAACATTTAAACAAAATATCAGATCTCTTTATTATAAAATAAACATAAGTGTTAAAGAGACTCTTAAACTTAATAAATAAAATGTTACAAAGTGTGTGCAATGGTAAAGCGCAAATGCTGAACAATCAAAGGAAACTTTAAGGTGTGGCCAAAAATGATACAGTAAACCTCAAACTCTGTCAACAACCCAAATTATGATAATCAAATCTGAGCTTTCAAGTAAAGGACTCAACCGCTGTTATTCAAGTACATATTACAACATTACAAACTGTGAAGTTGGTTGACTGCATTACCCCTATGCTAAAAATCTTTCAGATGGGGAGCTAGTGGTGGGGATGCACAAGAAAAGAAACCAAAAAGCCACTCTGGCGACACTCTTAAAGTTGCATCCTTTTTTATTTACAATCTCCTTACTGCTGCTAGCCACCGCACTCATTTTTGCGTGTGTGTTATTCTAACCTGAAGTGACAAGCACGAGTGTGTGGTTCCCTTCACCATTTTCAATGCGCTTTGCGCTCATGCTCTCCTGGTGTCTCTCGTAACTAGGCGACCATCAACCATTTCTCAGAGGACGACAAATGAACAAACCATTGCTGCAGCTCCAATACACATTTATAGTGAAAAGTCAAAAGCACTGCAGTGTTTGGGTGCACTGTGTTTCTCTGAGGTAATTAGTTTGCCTTTATTACTGAAATGTGTATATGCCATACAAAGTGTGAAGCAGATTAGTTCTACTTGCATAAATTGTGGTGCGCTCGCGGCATTCAGAAAAGTTGAGATGTTTTCAACTAGAAACGCGTGGAAAATGCGCACGCATCATGTGTGTATGTGCGCGTCACGCACCTCCATTGGAAATGACAAACTTACACCCTAAGCTAATTGGAATTGCATGCAAGACGTTCACTAATGAGCCACATTTTAATAAACTATAGCGCTTCATATCGAAACTTTAAACCAAACCTTTCTTTATCGATATTGACAATGGTGTTCGGTCAATAAATACCGATACCAATTTTATCGCCCAGCCCTAGTACTAACCATTGTTTAATATATGTTTTTTTAAATATTATACTTTAAACAGTATTGTAAATGTTTAGCTTTTTTTTAATGCCAATAGGTCCAATCAACGATCAAAACGGAACACTTGCTCATCTCTAAGCAGCACAAAATTGTTTTATTGCTGAATGTTTCAACATTTTGATTCAAAGACATTCAAAGATCTATTTATAAAGATGAACACAAGATCATTCATTAAAATGATCCCTTTTAAAAAATATATATATATTTTCAATTTACATTTAAGTCTTTTTTTGTGAGCTGCACTGCGATAAGAAAAGAACAGGAACATTGTTCAGCACATTTAACATTATAGTGTGACACACAAACACAATAATCGATTTCTTGCACTTCTTTAAACCTGTTATATTTATGTAATCAAAAAACATATTTTACTTGTGAAGATATCCTTTCAGACTGTTTATTTGACCTGTGTTATCACATTCTCCACAGCGGCACAGCGTTCATAGTCTGCTGTTCATTGGTTTCAGTGCTTCCTTTATTTACTAGAAGTAAAAACATTATCCCACATTCACATTCATCCACACCTGCTACTCGTCGCCTGCTGGCAGACATGTTCATTTTTCACTGGCCGCACATCTCCTTCATTTGACTATTTTTCACCTCAAAAGGACAGTTAATTCCTACTATTTTTCACCCGCCTTGACCTTGAAGTTGCCGGAGTCACCTGCCCGTGGCCCGTGTAGAGTAATGGAACCAAAGAAATGCCTTTTTTTTTTTTGGAAAGGGGATGGGAGAAAAGATGAAGAATCTGCCATCTACACATTGTGACTAGTCCATTAAAAGCACAAAATGAAGGAGGGAGAAAAGGGGAAGAGAGAAGCCAGAGATACTTTGATAAGTTGTTGCACCTGTGTTAACCTTGATGGTCACCCTGACTATAGAAATGGGGGTGGCAGCATATTCTCTCTCTCTCTCTAGTTGCCTTGCACTGGATTGCTGCTCCATCTATCGCCGAGGGAACAAGAGATGGAGGGAAATCAATACACCGAGGCGTCGGCTGACAGCAGTATCGCTCCAGAATTGAAGTGCCTGTCAGCCTTTGTCATTCGGTGACTTTTGTTCGCTATTGTACTTTTAAGCCGTCATTTTTCTTGGTTGTCACTTTTTCGCTTTCCGGGCTTGCTTTTGTCTGAATTCCCTTGGCTACAATTTCAACACGGTGACTTCAAATTCAGAAAGAAAGTGGGTCAAAAGATCAAGTGCAATGAAAATCTCTTGGATTTGATTGGCTGAATGACATGGCATATGCTTTTTTTCCTTAGTTTTTCATTTTGTATCTCGGAGTGGCGCATGCATATCCTTTGCACTGTATTTGCATTGGCTCAGATGCTGCAAGGACAGAGGCATCAGTAGGACAGTTTCCCGCTGTAAATGAAACCCTGAGGGAGGGACCGGCGAGGAGAGGAGGAAGATGATAGTGACTGTGCTGTGTACTTCACTGTCAACAGAGTGCAAATCAAGCAGTTTAACAAGATCCCCGCTGTTTTCACTCGCTCTAAGAAACACTGCAGACCCTTCACTTTGCATGTAATGCTTAGACTTACATGTACGCCTGGCCATGTCATGTTACACTAACTAACTCACATACGCAGAGGCTGAGGCTGATGCACATAATGAGTTCTGCTTTCTGGCAGATGATGATTATTTTGTTTAACCTTGCTACCCTGTTTAGGGAGGAGAGGGTAACATTGCTGCCTATGAATGCAAGGATATACTTACCCTAATAAATTGCACAGTAATCGAAATAGTGTTTGATCACTCTAAAATTTAAATTTGTAGAGTTTAGGTTTTTTTTCCCACTGGCTAATAATATTGACATGAGTTGTAAATACGATGACAACAATTCGTAATTTTGTGACATAGTGGCTAAGTCAAATTAATTTGTACAATCTCGTTCATTTATTCATTCATTTATTCATTCATTTTCTTTTCGGCTTGGTGCCTTTATTAATCCAACCAACTTATCCAGCATTTGTTTTACGAAACGGACGCCCTTCCAGCCACAACCCAACACTGGGAAACACCCATACACTTCAGCCAATTTAGCTTGTTCACCTATACCGCAATGTCTTTGGACTGTGGGGGAAACCGGAGCACCCAGAGGAAACCCACACCAACACGGGGAGAAACCCACACCAACCCACACCAACATAGGGAGAAACTCCACACAGAAATGCCAACTGACCCAGCCAGGGCTCGAACCGCCTTCTTGCTGTGAGGCGATTGTTCTACCCACTGCACCACCTTGACACCTTGTGTGATCTCATTTCTTTCATTTTCCTTACAGCTTAGTCCCCTTATTAATCAGGGGTCATTAATTAGGGCCACAGCAGAAGTTGGCCACCGCCAACTTATCTAGAATATGTTTTTACGCAGCAGATGCCTCTCCAGCCACAACCAAACACTGGGAAACATCTACATACTCTTGCACACACTCACATACTCTACGGCCAATTTAGCGTATCAAATTCACCTGTACCGCATGTCTTCGGACTGTGGGGGGAACCGGAGCACCCAGAGGAAACCCACACGAACATGGGGAGAACATGCCAACTCCACACAGAAATGCTAACTGCCCCACCTGGGGGTCGAACCAGTGTCCTTCTTGCTGTGAGGCAATCGTGCCACCCACTGCGCCATTGTGATGCCCCTTGTACGATCTTATTTGTATATTTTAGTACAATTTGTTCATACCCAAATCACTGTTGGGTTTAGGGGTTTCTGGCCACACCTCCTTTTACAAATTGTATGTTTTCATACTAATTAAATTTGCATTAGCCACTTTTCTGACAATATGTAATATACTTGCGTTTCCTTGTAAGATCGGCAAGGGTGGACTTGGACTTAACCAATAAGCGAGGTAAGCAGCTGCTTAAGGCCCCAGGGAATTAGGAGGCCCGGCCAATGCCAAAAAGCCTATATTAATCATTTAGCTCTTTTATAATTTTTTTTTATCATATGTTGTGAAATCTGTCTATAACTGTTAAGATTTTAATGTTATTACTTAATTTAAAGATTGGGAGCCCCCCTGAGTAGTGGAATGTTCCTTCCGTAGTGCACATGCAAATATTGAAATCTTATCACAAATAGGGCTAATTATATAGAACAACTAGTTTGAGACAGTTGATTTTTATTTTTGAATTCATTATATTTCATTTTAAATTAAGTGGATAAAGGTTCCACTGAAAATATATTTTTAACATGCAGCCTGTTTACAAAAAAAATCTACAGAGAAAAAAAAATGTCTATAGAGAAAGAGAGTGTTTTGAGTTTCAAAGCTAGGGCCCTATACCTGGAATTGCTTAGGGCCCTCAAATTACTGAATCCACTCATGAAGATCGATCAGCTGTACATCCATAAACAGGGTGTCCAAGGGGTCTTAAAAAGTATTAAAAGTTGATAACTCAGTAATGAGAAAACTAAGGCCCTTGAAAGGAATTAAAAAGTCCTAATCAGGTTTTTACGAGATCTTAAATTTTGTTCAAGCGTTGTTAAAAGTTTTTGACTCTAAAAAAGCATAAATATATTTATTTTACTCATAATAACAACGGCGTGCTCTATTCATGTGATTGGTTCAGGCCTGGGCATGTCAGACCAAGTTTCTCCATCCGGGTGATGTCACGTAATTTGTGACAAATGCAGGAAGGTGATGTGACGCTCTCAAAATGTAGTTAAACATATGGGAAAATGTAGACGAGTTTAAATGACAAGACTCAATTAAGTCAATGGAAATAAGCCAGCGGATCACCTGACCTGTTACAGTATAGTATACATGTTTGCATGTGCCAAAAATAAGAATTGGTTAATTAAAAATAAAAAAGAATAATTAATGATATTTTTTCTGTATAGAATATTAACAGTTTAAATATAATATTAAAATAAAGTTTCCTTTGATAAACTCAGAAATAGGAATGTGTGCAGTTTACATGGACATTTCTTGTAATGCTGACTAAATAGTTTTAGACTACTGTGGACGATACCGTTAAAGTTTTGATAATAATATGGCTTTAATGGTTTGTCATGGGTGTAGTCCATTTGAAGGAAATGAGTGCTGACCCTGTCCGATTCAGTTCTGCAGAACACAGAACATTTGGAGATGTGGATGATTACTCTGTCTGAAGTCATAAACGCATCACTTTCATGATTTTGTTTCAGCCTCTATGGCTTTAACTTCAACTGCGCTGTGACTGGAGATTGTGGTTCCTCCTTCAGCAGACTGCCAAACATGTGCAAGACCCTTTGAATTAAGTTCACCTCGTAGGCTTTCCAAAAGCCTTATGATGTCACTACAGAATAACAGCTCCAAACGTGATGATCATGTCACTGCTATGCTTTTCACCTGAATGTTTCCTATAATTCAACTTGTATGCTCAGCTGCAAGGAAGCCATTTGTCAGGAAGTTCATGAAAATTACCGAGCCCATTATGGAGCTCAGGGATTTGGTGCCGTTGACACTAGTTGATAAAGTGCCTGTTTATGCCAAAGTGTTTGAACTCATGACAGCTAATTAATAATGTGTTAATCACTCTGAGAAGGAAATAATGGAAAAATATGGATGAATGCTCTTTTTGTTTCTATTCTGATAAGGTCCAGAAAGCACCCTTTTCATACTTTTCAGATTCCATTTCTTAAGGGATTCAATTATTAGGATGGTATCATATAATAATAATAATAATAATAATAATATATATTTCAAATCATTAATTATCTTTGTGCATCTATTACTGTGGCCAAAACATGTTTAATCTGTCTTGTTTTTGCCTTCCTTTTCTCATCAAAATGAATGCTACACAGCTAGAATTCTCCATTTCTTTCGGAGACGTGACCTTTTGTGCAGAACAAAGACAAATCGCCGAGTTTATTTGCGTTCTTTTATTCCCACTCTTTTGTTACTCCAGACATCCAAATAGGTTCACATTTGAACATTCACCCTTTACCTTTTAATCTCTCTTTTATTCCTCTGTCCTCTTCTCGTGGCTTTAAGGTCACTGCAGAGTTAAGAACAGCAAAATGAGACACAGATTGATAATTACGAGAGGGAAGCCCCCCTAATGTGATTTATCTCTATGGATTTTCTGTCATACATGAAGAGTCGATCCTCAAATTGGAGAGGAGGGCCCATTAGAAGGCACTTTGGAGCATTTACCGCTAACTTTACAGAGGCAGGCTTCTTCGTTTGCTGCCGCTGCACACCAGACCACTGCTTTTACTGTATTTGTTGTCTGAGGCGGGTGCTGTCTAGGGCTAATTTAATTTAGGGTCATAACACGCAATGGATGAAGCAGAGGGAATTACATTAAAACAAGCTTTAGTGGTTGCTGTAACCTTTCCGCTTGATTGCTGTTTGCTAGACGTTGCATCAGAATCAGATAAGAGGCACAGAGGAAAAAATCAAGCCATGTTGTTTTGTGCTTTGAGCACGGTTTTCGTTTATTCTGGGTTGAATTCAGACCAGCTTTGTAGCTCGTCTCATGATTTATTGATTCTGATTGGGACACTGGTTTTCACAAAGGACTGCTTATTCGTTTACTCCTTTATTTTGGTACCGACAGATGAAACGTAATTTAAGTTCTAGCAAAGAGATATTTGCAGTGTGAGGTGTTTGCTTAAAGAATCACATTCGAGTTCAAAGGCTTTTCTGATAACAAATTCTGACAAAGAAAAATGTCTCCTTGTGCATTATGGGTAGGTTCTACATTTTTTAGTGTAGCCCAAAGGCATTAGCAAATACATGTCCACTGTTATTAATCACTGTGACAATGGGCTGGAAATGACCCAGAGTTCCATTTGTTTCCTGTATGTATGGATTTACTCCACACACGCACACACACACAAGCTCAGGTGTCAACACACACACTAATGATGTATTATGGTTCGTTTTCTACACCTGGTCTGATGGACAGCGTTCTTCTCAGGTGAAAGTAACACAGGAACAGACTTGTGCCTCCAAGTAACTTGTTTGTATGTGGCGCATTATAGTATACATGTTTCGAATGAATGCATATGATATTGTGATGATTAAGTGTTGCTCTGTTCTTCTGTCTGCAGTCTCATTGTGCTCAATATTCAGCTGAGAAACGTGATGAGGAGAAGATGTGCGATCACCTGATCAGGGCTGCCAAATACCGGGATCATGTGACATCCACACAGCTCATCCAGAAGATTGTAAACATCCTCACAGACAAACATGGTGCCTGGGGCAGCTCAGCTTTCAGGTACAACTTCAATTTTGCAGTTTAAATGGACCAAATGTTCTTCTAACTGTTCTTCTACTCTTGAAATTCCAGTAAAGTGTATAATACTAGACTAAGCTAGTCTGACTTCTGGTTTGCAGACAAATGTCTGGTCTGAATTTTCTATTTTTTTTTTTTTATTCATAGCTTGTTATGACCAAGCATGCTGATCACTGACTTATGAAGGGACCAACAATGGCTCTTACCGGATGTTTTAGACAGGGTTATTTGAAATGGTTTTAAGACTAATAGCCTGGTTTTCTAATTATTTAAAAGCATTATTTTGTCACACTGTATAGGGCTTTGACACACCAAGCCATTGATGACAGTTGGCCATTGGTCAACATCGGGCCATTTGTGATTGCCTTTCAGGTTAGTTTATTTGGTGTTAAGGGAGGGAGCACAAAGAAGTCAGTTGTCATCTTGTTGCATTTTTCAAATATTAGCAAGCAATATGGATTTTCAGATAATCAGACATACACTCACCGACCCCATTTTGCCTTCAGAACTGCCTTAATCCATTGTGGCATAGATTCAACAAGGTTCTGTAAATATGACATGATAGCATCATGGAGTTGCTGCAGATTTGTCGGCTGCACATCCATGATGCGAATGTCCCATTCCACCACATCCCAAAGGGGCTCCATTGGATTAAGATCTGGTGATTGTGGAGGCCATTTGGACACAGTGAACTCAATGTCATGTTTAAGAAGCCAATCTGAGATGATTCGCGCTTTATGACATGGCACGTTATCCTGCTGGAAGTCGCCATCAGAAGACTTTGGTCATAAAGGGATGGACATGGTCAGTAACAATGCTTAGGTAGGCTGTGGCGTTAACGTGATGCTCAGTTGGTACTAATGGGCCCAAATGTGACAAGAAAATATCCCCCACGCCATTACACCACCACCATCAGTCTGAACTGTTGATACAAGGCAGAATGGATCCATACTTTCATGTTGTTGATAGAAAATTCATACCCTACCATCCAAATGTCGCAGCAAAAATCGAGACTCATCAGACCAGGCAACGTTTTCCAATGTTCTATTGTCCAATTTTGGTGAGATCTTGCGAACTGTAGTTTCAGTATCCTGTTCTTAGCTAATGTTGACTTTCTATCAGCTGAAACCAGTCTGGCCATTCTCCTCTGACCTCTGGCATAAACAAGGCATTTGCGCCCACAGAACTGCCGCTCACTGGATATTTTCTCTTTTTCAGACCATTCTCTGTAAAGCCTAGAGATGGTTGGGCGAGAAAATCTTAGTAGATTAGCAGTTTCTGAAATACTCAGACCAGCAACCATGCCATGTTCAAAAGTCACTTAAATCACCTTTCTTCCCCATTCTGATGCTCGGTTTGAACTGCAGCAGATGGTCTTTACCATGTCTACATGCCTAAATGCATTAAGTTGCTGCCATGTGATTGGCTGAATAGAAATTTGCGTTAACGAGCAGTTGGACAGGTGTACCTAATAAAATGGTTTTCTATTGTGGTTTTCTATTGTGGAATGACAATACAGACTACTGCCACCTGCAGGTATGCAAATATGCATCCCCTCACACTGTAACAGAACGCACATTGAGGTTTTGGTCAGCTGTTGTCCGTTTGGTGTGTTTAAGTGCAGCGTTTTGGTCCAGATGGGACCAGATGCTGCCACGTGGCAACAACACACGCCGCTAGCTCTCTATCACCTTGGTCTTTACTTTTACTTTCAAACTGAAACCAACTATTTAGAATCAGTGTCTGCAATTTTTGCACTAGGGCCAATATAATTTGTAATTGTCACTAAGCTTTTATTGTAAAATAATTCATAACATTGGCATCTGTGGAGATGCATTAATTACGAAACCTTAAACCTTTCTTTTAATCTTTCTTATACTCAAAATATGACTCTTAGTATTTAAAAAAGGTACAAAATTGTATGAAAAGCTTGAATACCTAATCCTGTTCCAGATCTAAAAACAGCTCTAAAGATCTAAAAATTTATTTTCTTTTTTCCTTGTAGTTGGATAGGTGGAAATCAGTGTTACAGGGTTAGCTCACCCCAAAATAAAAAAATATATATAGTTAATTAATCTTATGTTATTGCATACCCATAACAAATTTAGTAAATCAGCAAATCGCTTTTCTGTTCTACTCCACCTAAAATTATGATGCTTCCAAATATTAGTAAGGCAATAAAAAAAATGCATCCATTTTAAGTGTTTAATCCAATTATTCTGAAAAGATATGATAGCTTTATATAATGAAGACGCTTTATATTTAAGTCAAACACACATTTTGTTCTCAAACTTTGATTTGTTAAAAATTAATCACAGAAACTCAAGCATGCTTGCTGGATATGTGACAGCCAATCTGCTTCATTCTTACTGAACTGAAACAAATCTCTCAGTTTTGATTATAACATGTTAATTTGTGACACAAGGGTCAGTTAACGGTGGAAGACCTTTCATTTTGGGGTAAACAATCCCACCAACAGCTACTATCCTGGAGTGTTAACCAAATAAATTCTTCTACTTGATTACTCATAAAATGATCAACTATTGATTAGATGTTTGCTGAAATTATATTATTATGGTTCTACTTTAAATTCATGTTTATTATTATTATTATCCATATATCAGCATCTTTTCAAGCACAGTTCAGCTCGGTTCACCCCTGTCTTACAGTACCCTGGCGTCCTACTGTACCCCCATACCAAATCATCTGTAATCATTAGACCTCATATTATTTACCTCTCTTGCGATAGGCTAAACCTACATTTCCGCCCATTATGGGCTCTAATGGAGGCCTAAAGTCATGATTCTGAGCCTGGGTTACGTCTTATTGCTTTGGTTTCTGCTTATGATGCATTGCTGTTGGAATGGGATGAAAGCCAGTCAATGTTACCTGGCCATTACTGAAGGAAACATAAGGAGCTCTATTTATTTCTGTAAACACACTGAATATCCCTTAATGATGCCGTCATGCATTGCTTTTCTCTAGAAACTCATTGCCTCTGTAGTTCAGTTTCTTTTCTTTCTTTTTTTTCTTTCTTTTGCTGTGTTCCAAACAAAATGTGTTCTCTAGAGATTTGGAGACCTGTCTGCCTTTTTTTGTATCAGGATTTTGTTCTCTCTCTCTCTCTCTCTCTCTCTCTCTCTCTCTCTCTCTCTCTCTCTCTCTCTCTCTCTCTCTCTCTCTCTCTCTCTCTCTCTCTCTCTCACTCTCTCTCTCTCTCTCTCTCTCTCTCTCTCTCTCTCTCACTCTCTCTCTCTCCTCTCTCACTCTCCCTCTCTCCTCTTAGTATTCTGCAGTCATATAATGGCAGAGCACTCTGTTCTCTCTTTTGGCTCTCTCCCCATTACTGGCCTTTATGTAGCAGTGCTATTGATGACTTTTGTAATAGCATGCGATGGGCACGTGGTGACGCTGGCACAGTCTCGGAGTGTGTTTAATAAATCACAATCAGACCCTGCTGTTACATCAATACTTCTGCTCAATTACCCAGAAGGTCATGGGCAAAAATGCTGGAGAGCTGAGGGTCGGTAACTACAGAGGAGAGAACAACATCTGGAAATAAAAGAAGGGACAATCACAGAAACACACACACACTTTGCAACATGCAACTAGCAGCTGCTTGTATATATTTGATCATCTTGTGGTTTGTAAAGGTGGAATGGAAGGAATCACTTTAACACAAAAGGGGTTAAAAATAGTGACTGGCACTAGTATTTTTACCATTTTTTATTATTATCATATACAATTCAATCATATTCAATTCACATGAGTGACGTGTTGTTTAGACATCGTGTCAAGAAAAAAAGCATCCAAAAGCAGTGGACCAGAAGTCGCAGGTGGGGCAAGTGTTGCGAGCGTCAGTTTACAGTAGCCAAGGTGGCATTACAGCTATTTTATTTGAGAACATTGAGAATATTTTATTTGAAGGAAACATTTTAAAACCATTCCTGATTGTTGCTTCTTGTGTTTTTAGACTCAAAGGCACATTCTGCATGAATAGCCCCTAAGTTGTTGCACTGCTGTAATCTTTCTGCTCAATGACTGACTGTATTCATTGTTGTTGTAAATGAACCGAATTGTAAAACTTGTATCGTGAAGGTATATATTTGTTTATGTGAGCAATATCACACGAGTAGCAGTACGATATGGCTGTATATGATAGATGATTGCTTTGCTACAAGTGGGATTTTGCGTTTATACAACAGTTCAACGGCATAATTGTGTACATAAAAGAAAATCAAACATGAGTCTAAAAACCCTTTTGTATGAGGAACTACTTTCTTCCACCATTCATTCACAACTGCTGCTGACATCACAACAGCACAACTTGAGAGCTAGTATTTGAATGATTCTCTTGCGTAATGTCTAAAGTGATGACAAAACAGGTGATTTTGCTGACATTTTTAAGATCATAAGGTCGTAAGTCTACAGAGATTTTACAGAACTTTTTCTGTTGCAATTGGGAGATCACAATATTTAATCCCGAAAAAGCCATAGCAGTGCAGACGCTACCAGATTACTGTTGTGTTTGCAATAAGAAAAATGCTAAACACCTGTCAGCATTTCTTCTTTTTTTCTTTTTACTGATCTAGTCTGCAGTAACGAAAACAGGACACTCGTTAAAAACAAACAGATGGCCAACCAAAAAGTAACTCTAGGTTATACAAAGAGTGGCCAATACAAAATACATTCCTGATATGAGTCCCATCTCACACTCCATACACTACAATTATATGGTATAAATACAGCACTACAACATACAAAAGAGAGAGAGATCAACCTAGAGTGTCACTTACCTGTTAAATAATGATTTGATCAGTTGTAGTTAGAAATTACAGTTTTTCTCTTTTAAGGGCTTATATAAACAACTTCAACCATATTTGCTCTGCTCAATGACAGGCTAATGGCTGACGATGTGCTGTCTCTCAGAAATGATAAATATTGTAAAATAGGCACTATCCTTATAAATAAACTGCATAGATGCAATCTAAACAACTACATTCTTGACTAAAAAAAACCCTCAAAAATACATTATTTTGTCCAACAGCAGCAATACTTGTCAAACTGTAGAGTGTCCTCTGCTTGTCGCTGTATGTGGGCAGAGTAATACACAAGGGTGAAGGGTGAAGAGGCTGGACGAGTGCTGTTATTTACACAATATTGCATGGCTATCAGCCAATCAGATTCAAGAACTAGTTAAAACTGTTGTATAAATATACACACCTCTTATAATTACACCCTTATAATTCTAATGTTTCTTAAATAAGGTAGCAGCATTTAAGTTTATTATGAAAGGTGCCAGCATTTAGGAACAAATTAAGTTTTTTTTTTATTGCAAAAAATATTGATTATTTGGGCTGAACAATCCAATCCAATTCAACTGATTTTATTATTGTTTTTGAATGTTAGAAGAAAATTATGATCACAGGATTGCATGAAAGAAATAGATCACATATTTAATTTGTTCTACAGCAAAGAATTGAATATCAGTTTAACCTAATGTTAAACTCATTCATTCATTTTCTTTTTCTTCTTAAAAGTCTCTTTATAAATCAGGGGTCACCACAGTGGAACGAACCACTAACCTATCCAGCACACGATTTCACACAGCTTATGACCTTCCTGCCACAACCGATCACTGGGAAACACCCACACACACTCCTTCACACACATACACTACAGACAGTTTTGCTAAACCAATTCACCTATAGCATCTTTTGGACTTGTGGGGGAAACCGGAGCACCCGGAGGAAACCCACGCGAACACAGAGAGAACATGCAAACTCCACACAGAAATGCCAACTGGCCCAGTTGAGGCTCGAACCAGCAACCTTCTTGCTGTGAGGCGACAGCGCTACCCACTGCGCCACGAGCCACCCAAAATTATGTGATATGATGCAATTGTTTGATCAGTATGTCAAGAACATCAAGATTTTGGAAAGAAATCAAACCGACCACATTCAAACAGCAGTTGTCAAATAATTCTTACAGTAAAACTATGGGATTTGCTTCTCTAATACACCATGTTGAAATGTACCATAATCACATTCAGATACTATCATTTGTCGCTATTGTTTTGATGTAAAACCATTAGAAATGACACCCTTCCACAATTTTAGATAACAAAAGAAAACAGCACCAATGAAGACAACACACACAGAGCTAAATCTTGTTTTTCACCTTCATGAAAATGAAATCAGATCCCTCAAAGGGCGCTCGGCTGCCATGATTACACTCTTTTGTTGGGAGCATTAAATTTGCAAGCCCGCTAGCTCCCCCCCTATAAAGACGTATTCCCCAAAGTTTCCATTCAATAAAAGGCTGAAAATGAAAATATTATTTTCCTCCCTGGCTGATGGTAGTTGTTGTTTGCTCATGGCAGGCATCTAATATCATCTGACACCTACTGACCTGCCTGAATGCAATTTGTGTCTTAATATCCAGCTTACAGCAGCCCCGTCCTCAGGAGAGTTGAGGTGTTAGGTGATTTTCTCTCTCTCCCGCTTTCATTCCTCACGTGCTCCCTCCCTCTCCTGCTCATGGATGCATTGTCAGAGAGGTCCATGGGGCTTTGCACTCCAGCAAACAAAGGAAAAGACACACACACATGCACATTCCACTTGCTGATCTGGGATGGTCCCATTCCATGCTATCCATGGCCCTTGTTTTGATTGGATCTCAGATTGACAGACAGCAGCATCCACCTGTCCATCTATTATCACCCTATCGCTTGGTGACGCAGGTGAACATGTGGCGCTAGTGACTGCCAAAACCAGACAAAATGAACACAGTAGCCACAAATGAGGCTGCTGACAGCAAGCCTTTTTTTCTTTCTTTTGGGCTGCCTGCCGTTCCTCTCTCTATCCCTCTTTTTTTTTGCCAGTTTTGTCACCGTGGTCATGTTTATTTGGGTCAAAAGACGGATTATCTCTCATGTAGATGACACGCCAGTAAAGTGGCTGGCCAAAAGAGAGATGATAGAGAGGAGGAGGAGGAGGAGTGGGAGTCTCGCAGGACAGATGAGTCTTCCTCTCATATTCTCCTTCATTGCATTCTGATGGTAGGACTAATGTAGCATGGAAATTCACTCTGCTGCTGCGCTCAGAGCAGTTCCACGCCCTCAGACGCTGTCAGGGTAGAAGATGAGGAAGATGGAAGCAAATTAAAGAAAGAATAGATAGCTTGAAAAGAGAAATTGTGTTCATCACAAGCTTGTAGATATGAAGTGCAAACTGTGGTTTAATAGTTGACACTTTCTCAAGTAAGTTCACTAAGCAAGTTCAATTTTGGTGTCTGGGGTTTTTGTATAATGTATGATTTACAATGTATAATAACCCACTAATTTAATTTTGATTTTCATATAATAATTGACAATAAAAACACTATTATGGTTTCATAGTATATCGCTGATAGTCTCTGATTAAAAATGATGCTCTCACACTTTAGCGTGTCATGATTTGTCACGAAATACAAACGGATTAAACGGCATTTGATGAGCCAATAGTGTTTGACATAAGCTGACATAGGCTGCAACATTATTTGAATTTGGGACACAACATCCTAGCTGTGCAGTGAATGGAGATGGTGATCACATCAAGTCTTTCTGGAAATAACTTGTGCTTCGTTGGAAGACTTGTAATATTTTTATCTTTTGAATAAACTCCAACTGTAGTTGTATCTGTCTGCTACTGTATCCAGGGTTTTATATTGACAAACGGTTAGGTTATGTGCTCATAAATGTGTTTAGTAAGTGTAATGAGAGTAAAATAGTTTTGTCTGTTTACTTTAGAAAATCTCACACACCATTAACTGCAAAAATATTTCCCAATATGTAATTTAAGCATAACAATAAAATTGCTGATGCCTTCCACGTCAGCATATCGGCACCACAGTTTTCTCATTTAAATCAACCAAGGACCCTGCGTGTCTTAAAATGACAAAGGACTGTGAGAGGGGGACCTGAACGAGTGTCAACATGTAATGAGCCGGGAGTGAGAATGTGTTACACACATCTCTTATAAGTCCAATTCAGTAAAAAGCAACAAACAGTCAAAAAACATACAATCATATACTTGTATTCAGAAAATAAGTAAAACAAATCATTTTCTTCCAGTGTTTTCAATAAAAGATCGCCTTGTAAGGATATTTATTGTCTTGCAAAAATATTAATTTAATAGTAATACCTCCTGGAGTTGTTTCTTTTTACTTTTACTATACTAGCAAATAAATCTGATGTATAAGTGAAGTGTTCTGTTAATGCTTATGTGCTGTAAGGGATGTATTAATCCACTCTGGGGTGATTTTGAGGATTAATTTGTTCACAACTTTCATTGTGTTACAGGAAATGAAATAATATTTGGTGACAAATTTGATTTTTACACATATTTTGGGAAAATGCTTTGGAATATTTCAAAAACTCAACACTGGGCAAATTTACTACCCTTTCATTATGTTTGTGGTTGTCTTTGCCGCATTGACTACCATTAATCTTTTTTTTTTTTTTACTGCAAAGCCGTGGCACCATATAATCATACATTCTTGATTGTTGCTGCTTTTCCCTGTTGGGAAGAGGTCAAATTTGTGATTTTTTTTTTTTTTCATTTGATCATAAGTTACAGTGCAAAAAAAAGCGTAGTTTCTGGCTTTAATATGGAGTATAGTGTGTGAATGTGAGAGACACCTTTGCGCACTTATCTTGATATGTTTGAGAAAATAAAAAAACAAGCACCTCAGCTCTCAGAACATTGTAAACATAGTAAGTGTATTTATGCACACACACTATAATCTGCTGTTTAACTCCATATAAAAGCCAGAAACTTTTTTGCACAGGCCTTTCTAACAGGTTAATGGTGCCAACTGATGATCAACAGTAAAAATTGCAAATTTGACCTCTTCCCAACAGGGAAAACCACCAACAATCAAGAATGCATGATTATTTGGTGTCATGGCTTTGCAATCAAAAAATGTGGTCATAATGCAAGTCAATGGGGCAAAACAGCCATGAAGATATTGAAAGGGTAGTAAATTAGAAAAGTACACAAGGTTTAAAAGAGCCATTTGAACATCATCTCTGCACAAATCAAATCTGCAGTCCAGTATGTTTGTATGTGCCTGCTAATCATAGTAGTGCTTCACATTTTTAATACTATGACCAAAGTATTTTACTTCACATTATTTAATAATTGATCTCCCTTCTAAATTAAATAAATCATTATTATTAAGATATGTCTTAGTTTTAACCATGACTATGCTCTTTTTAGAATTCTGCACAAAGTTAATTGAGCAAACCTAAATGATTTTTAAACCCACACTATACTAGTTGTGATAATTAAAACTTTCACCATCCTTCTGATTTTATACTCCACCTTGCTGAAGCTCACTGCTCAAATGCAATTGTCCATATAATAGTGAGGTCTGATATACATAACAGTAGTGTAAAACACAGATATGGGGGAGCCCTCCTGTCTTTTGTTTTTTCATATGCAGTTTAGTATGATAATTCAATCGAAACCCTCAGACGCACATTGTTTTATGAAAAATACAGTGTTTTATCAGAAACGGGCCAGATGTTTTTAGCAATTCCTGCTCATTGTCCTCTTTGTTTTGCTCCCACTCGGTTCTTTATCTTTTTTCTCACTTTTCTTTCTCATCTTTCCTAGCATCACAGCGTCTCTCTCGCTCTCATTCTTTTTCTAATGCGAGTCATTTCCAGCAGCAGCTCCAGTGATCTCTAATGGAGCTCCTCGGGGCTGGAGGCACCCCTGCCTGGGGACATCCATCTTTCCTGTGTCAGAAGCCCACGCCGGCAGAAACCTTTGTGATGTGCACTCCAATTTTTCTTCAGTAAATCAAATCTTCCCTTCTTTCAGAGAGATGAATGCGGCAGGGTTGTGGTGTTATAGAGAAAATCAATGCAGGCAAAATTGAAACAGTATGCCCACGTATTGATCGGCCTTGTGAAATCGAAACTAACAGCTTTGTAACTGTTCCGGAGGACAGTTAGCTGACCTGTAATGGACAAACTATCAATATTAGCATTACTATTTTATCCTGTGCTTTGTCATTTCATGCCCAGCCCATCAGGAGCAAAGGAACGCCGGCTACTGTAACATGTGCAGGAAAGCCTATTTCTCAGGTCACAGTCTAGGGAAAATGCCTAGCGTGTGGCAAACAATATATTTTGTAAATGCAGTATTTTCAACACAAGATTTTAACACCCAAGATATATTTTTACTTAAAAAACAAAAACACAAAATAAACATTCTTTTAAATCCTTTAGCTCCATGATGCTTTGCGTGATTAAACAGTAGTGATTTATTATTATTATTATTATTATTATTATTAACTGCATATAATGAGGTGTCATTACTCATCTCAGAGTTGATCAACTGAATATTAAAAGAGAAGATATTTGAATTAACACATTTTTTGTCAGATCACGAATAACCCTAAAAACTCAAAATAGCTTATCTAAAAGGATCTAGAATTCAAAAGTAGGATATATATTGTTTTATATTTCTTGGAAACAGTTCAATTCTAAATCGAGTGTATGCTCATACTCATAGTTAGGTTTTGTTGGTTCGTTTAGTCAAACTAAAATAATAATATTGTGCATTTTCAACCCTGAACCTAAACAACCAGTAACTAAATTATAAAGTATGAGTCACAACCTGATTGGTCATCTTTTATGACGTGCAGTATAGTTTGCAACAGAACTTGACCAAATGTCTAAAACTATGCTTTATGCTGGACTAAACCTGCTCAATTCTCAAAGAATTCAGCAACTAGAATCCCTCCATTTATGCAAATTTGCATGGTAGAATTCACACATTTTCAGATAGACACACTGGAGTGGGATCAAACTAATCTTTTATTTGTTTGCTGGAATTTAGAAAGCGTTTTGAAACAAATCTTTGCGCTTAACAAACTAAATTAAATATGTAGGCTAATGGATGTCTTTAGTGGAGTGTGTACAACACTGTTTCCTTATCCATGAAAGTAAAGGAGTAAAGAGTAAAAGTAAAGCGAAAGAGAGAGTAAAGAGGCCGAATGGAGGAGACTCGTTCTTTATCCTTATGCAGATGGTCTGTTTAACTGTTTTCTTGCTAGTGAAGCGTTCAGTTTTTTCCTCTTACAAAGTCTGCCATGTAAATAGCAAATGCACCATGGCGGGACGCAACTGACTCTTAAAGGGAATGGGAGATGAGACTCTAGTTTAATGCACGTTATGCTCAAAACACACCCATAACTCATTAAGAGAATAAGCATAACCCAGTTACACCATGCGTCGGGCGCAGAGCGTATTTTTCCATCCTTAAAATAGCAAAAGTGGATTCAGACATGCCCTTAATGCTTTTGTGCCATGCGATTTAGTTTTTGCGTCTAGATCATTAAAATAGAGCCCAGTGTGTTTTATGTTCAACACAGCTCAATAATCTTACTAAGAAAATAATTACATTTATTGACAGTGATAAAATTAAGGAAAATGTTCAAATGATATTTCTACGTATGTTTCTTTCCCTAAGAACACCCAAAACAACCATGTTATCATGGGATTGCTGGATTCTATCACACAGAACAATAGAGAGACAAAGATTCTGCCCCCTCAGTCATATACAAATGCCTCTCTCACTCACACACGCACACACACCTCTTAGAATCTCATTTGGTGCTGTTTGAGATGCTTCATTAATGTCATCACATTTGGTGTAGGTAATGCAAGTCATACATCATCCCTACTGGTTAATGATGCTCAGGCTGTTATGAGAGCACCCCGCTGTCCCGCTCGCCAAAACTACACAAGCACTCAGTCACCTCTATCCCACCACACGCCGTCACGCGTGTAGCCTGCCGTGCTCTGGCTTTTATCCACTAGTCTCACTTTAAACAAGATACTTGCTGTTTACTGGATACAGGATGAATTCTCTCAAATCAAGGATTCTTTGATGAAAAGAATGTTCAAAATAACAGCATTTATTTGCTTTCTCTCTCTCTCTCTCTCTCTCTCTCTCTCTCTGTCCATATATACAGTACATTTCTATTGGCACTTTTGTACAGCATTGTATCAGATTCCACGATAAAAGCTTCAGCAATTAAACATTTGAGGAGCCTAATTAGGACAGATGCTTTCAGATGAAGGCTGAATCACAATACATTTAAAGTCTTATATGATTTACTTGGGATCAGTATGTTTTTTTATTAATATTATTTAAAAAAAATTAACTTATTTTTTGCATGAGTTAAATGATAATGTTGCCGAACTATTATAGTATTAAAGAAAAATTCTGTTTTAAGCTAATTTTAAAATACCTGAAAAAAAATGTTTTTAAGAGCCATATCTGCATAGTATAATGATTCTAATTATGAGGAGTAATGGCTCTTATTATTAAAATAAATATTCAAATAAAGTTTATTTTCAATATTAACAGCCAGTACTCGTCATAAGCAGAGTAATCAGAGCCTAGGATCCAGGAGGAACAATGCTCACCAGGGTGCTTGAGGGTACATTGGAGTATGCCCAACCAGTGCATATGTGTTTTGTGGACTTGGAGAAGGCATTCAACCGTGTCCCTCGTGGCATTCTGTGGAGGGTGCTCTGGGAGTATGGGGTCAGAGGCGCTCTGTTAAGGGCTGTCTCGTTCCTGCATGAACAGAGTAGGAGTTTGGTTCGCATCGCCAGCAATAAGTCAGATTTGGTACCAGTGCGTGTTGGACTGTGGCAGGGCTGCCCTTTGTCACCAATTCTGTTCATAATTTTTATGGACATAATTTCTATGCGTAGCCTTGGGCCGGAGGGGGTCCAGTTCGGGGACCACAGGATTTCATCTCTCTTATTGGCAGACGATGTTGTTCTGTTGGCTTCATCGAATATGGACCTTCATCATGCACTGGGGTGATTTGCTGCCAAGTGTGACGTGGCTGGGATGAGAATCAGCACCTCCAAGTTCGAGGCCATGGTGCTCCACCGGAATATTGTGCTTTGCCATCTCCATGTTGTAAGAAAGTCCTTACCCCAGGTGGAGGAGTTCAAGTATCTTGAGGTTTTGTTCATGAGTGAGGGAAGGATGGAACGTGAGATTGACAGGCGGATCAGTGCAGCGGCAGCAGTAATGCGGTCAATGTAACGGTCTGCGGTGGTAAAGAAGGAGCTGAGCCGAAATGAAAAGCTCTCATTTTACCGGTCAATTTACATTCCTTCTCTTACATATGGTCATGAGCTTTGGGTCATGACCGAAAGGACAAGATATCAGATACAAACGGCTGAAATGAGCTTCCTTCACAGGGTCGCAGGGCGCACCCTTATAGATGGGTGAGGAGCTATGTTACCCGGAAGGAGCTTAGAGTAGAGCCGCTGCTCCTCCACACCAAGAGAAGTCAGCTGAGGTGGCTCGGGCATCTGTTTCAAATGCCACCTGGATGCCTACCTCGGGAGGCCTCGGGGAACAACCAGAACATGTTGAAGGGAATATGTCTCTCAGCTGGCCTGGGATCACCTCGGTATCCCTATCTTTTTTGTCTGGTGAGAGGGAAGTCTGGGGCTGTCTCCTAAGACTGCTGTCCCCGCGACCCAGTCCCAGAAAAGCGGATGAAAATGAATGAATGAAGTATTTAATTCTGCAACATTATTTTACAATTTTTTAATCAAAATAAATGCAGCTGTGAGTCTCAATACCAGCAGGAGTTATAGGTTAGGGTAGTGAATGAAGAGTGTTCTCTTCCAGTACTTTTCGCATAATTTCAGTACTGAATTTGAGTTTCTGAATTTGATTTTCCATGTATAGCCATCAAATTGGTTTATTTTAAAAATCCTACTGACTCCAAATTTGTAGATAATAGCAGTGATTTAATTGCCACATCCTATTGTCTTGACTTATTGAAATTTTCTCTTTCACTTTAAATGTAATGATTCTAACAATTAAATTCAATTCACCTTTATTTGTATAGCGCTTTTAAAATGTAAAAAACAGGAAAATAAAAATATTTAATAAACTAAGTTAATAAAACAGTAAGATAAATTAAGCCTTTTAAAAGTACAAATATTTCATCTTGCCATTAAATGGGGTTATATATAGTAATCATGCAATAACCAGACATGTGTTTAAAATAGTTTCAGATGAAGTGCAGAATGTCCCGATGCAGGACATTGCAGTCACGCTACTAGTGCACAATGAGTACATCCCATGTGATATATATTCCTTATTATGGCATACGTCTCTAATGCATGACACACTGTTTGTTCCCACCCGCTAAGAGTATAAACATTTGAAACTGCTTTACATCTGCATTTCTGCTGGTTTATTAGGACCTCTAGATGTCATTTTACCAGTGAATTCCTAATGCAGCTGTAGTAAAGAAGCAATGTAGTTTACAGTGCTTATCCTCTCATCATGCTCAGTAAAGTTGTATTACTTCCTTTGTTTATTCCTTAATTTTACCAGAGCCATACAAAGAAGGGAATGGATGTTAAATTCCCTGGTTCTTTGTAGTTTTACACTGTGTGTACATCTGAAGCAGAGTGATCTTGAGGGCTTTTAGTTTCATTTTCAGCTGCGAGGGTCCATCACTTTCTCTTCAGATGCCTTTTGTACTTCAGCTGCATTTACAGACAAGAAGCAGAAGCATATGGATGTAGTATCTTTGTCTTTTACATTCTTTGGTGAAGCACAAAATGTGGTTTGTTTTTGTTTGCTTTTTGTTTATTCATGTGTACATTGTAAGGAAAATAAAAGAGCACTGAGGCTGTCAAGCTATATATATATATGTACTGTATTCATATGGTGTAGGGCCTTCTTTGGTGGCCAAAACAGCATCAGTTTGTCTTGGGAATGACAGATAAATGTCCTGCACAGAGGCCAAAGGGATCCTTTCAAAATATTGGCTAGATCACTATGTGATGCTGGTGTAGGAAAATGTTTTGCGACTCGCTCCACCAAATCACCCAGAAGTGACTCAATAATATTTAGGTCGGGTGACTTTGCAGGCTACGGGAGATGCTCAACTTCACTTTCATGTTCATCAAACTATTCTGTCATAAGTCTTGCTGTGTGTATTGCTGCATTATCATCCTGATAAATAGCACCGCCTTCAGGATACAATGTCTAAACCATTGGGTGCACATGGTCCTCCAGAATGGTTGGTAGTTCTTGGCAGTGACAACATTATGGGACAGCATTATGGGTGACAATCTCTGGGCCCATCTAGCACAACTATTGGGCCTAGGGAATAGCATAATTGCAGCCCAAATTGCAGCCCAAACCATCACTGATTCACCCTTATGCTTCACTCTGAGTGTGCAACAGTCTGAGTGGCACGCTTCTTTGGGGCCTCTCCACACCATAACTCTCCCAGATGTGTTAAAGACAGTGAAAGACTCATCAAACAACAATACAGGTTTTACATTGTCCACAGCCCAAGATTTTTGCTGCTGGCACCATTCACCATTTTTGGTGGAAACAGGAGAGTTGCACATTCAATTCTGTAGAAAGTTGCGCAGCTATGATTCCCATACATCCCTTTCAGACAGCTTCCTCTTACATCCATAGTTACTCCTGTTGGACGTAGTTCATTCCTCTTGGTGGTATACTGACATTACCCTAAATACCATAGCTCTTTATAATCACAGACGCACCAACAATTTATCCTCTTTTGAACTCTGACATATCACCCATAATGTTGTGTGCATTGCAATATTTTAAGCAAATCTGTGCTATCACTCTGCTAATTCATCCTTCACACTCTGCTCTTACTGGTGGAATATGCAATCAGTGAAGACTGACCACCATAAAACCTCCAACACTGAATTGTCCAACCCCTGTATATAATCACCTGATTGGCTAAAAAGACTGGACATCAATATAAATAAAAATTGCAAAAGCATTTAAAATGACCAATTAATTAAACTATTGGCCTGGACAAAATTGAAGGGTACCAATAGAGCTTTGGACTTTGCAGATGTTTGTTTCATGTTTCACATGATACATTTCTCAAAACTCAATGATTTCACACTGCATCATATTGTTTTATGAAATGTCTTTGTCATCCACATGGAAACGTGAAACTGGGTTAAAATAGTGCAATACGTATGCCACTCTTATATGTGGAACTACCTGACAGTAGTGGTATTCAAGCTAGGTGAACTATTCATTTGAGTAATGAAAATGAGTCAGCGGAAATTCAGAGTACCAAGATAAAAAAATGTCAAAATCTTTTGCACATTAAATCATCTACAGCCGCTCATCATGACAAACTATAAATGATTTTATCAACTTGGCCTGCATGGTCCTGGCAGTGATAAGGTAAAATACTTAACAGATTACAGTATGTCATAACATATACATGTCCTCCTTTTATTTACATTTCTTCATAAGCTGTTTAACAAGTACCATTAATGGCTCGGTTTGGCTATAAACACTTGAGAAACCATGTACAAACATCCCACACGACTGTGGGCCAGATAGAGAGAGCGCAGCTGTTTCACTCTCATTTCTCCCTTCTTATCCTCCCTTCTTCATCTATGATGGAAAGGAATTAGTCTTTTTTTCCAAGGAATCCCTTGCAAACAAAACCAGCATGATACACCTAGACGTGCAAGCTCTTGCTTGAGACATTAGTGGTAAACATGGACTAGCATTGTAGAGTATCTATCATCTGCGGAGGACTTTCATCACATGCATGTTTTTTCACATAGAGTTTTCCAACTCCATGTATCGGCCCCATTTTGACAGTTTGCTATGTATTCCCTGTCTGTCTGTAAATCTCCAGAGAGCATGTAAAGGTTTGACAGCTGAACATTCCTCGGGATATATCACATAAATGATGCGAAAATGGCTTCTTGCAGCTCTCCTCCTTTGCGTTATGGAAATGGATTAAAATATGTCCTAATGAAAACATTTAGCTCTGACTGTATATACACAACAGTGGCCCAGACTGTAAGAAATAGTAACAAAGTGTCAAAGAAGGACATATTAACGGCTCCCGTAGCGCTGATGTTGTCCATATGTTAGCATGACAGACTCCACATACTCCAGAACTCCCAGAGTTCAGCAGTCACATCAAGTGTTTCACCGCAAATGTAGTAGTAGTGCTGAAAAGACTTTTTACCACTAATGAGTTTGATTCCTAGACCAGATATTTTCATGGTTGTCCAGGCTATTTTATGCCTCATACCCATCTAGCTATTCAAAATTTGCTCTTCGTTTAAGATGTAGGTGACTTTGTTCTTCAGTAGAACATTACCTTTTTAGCTGAAATTAATTAAATAAATAGGCACATTTAAGCAGCAATTAGTCTGTGCAACAAGCAGACTATTATTTTGGTAGGTGATGTGACAAAAATATCATACCACGTAGTTTTAATTTTTTTTTCAGGAAAATCACTATTCATGATGTTGGTTTTATTGTTCTGCAAGTTGTCTGAGCAGCCAAAATAATTTTCATATTTTAAAAACAAAGCCTTACAAGGCAATAAATTACGATGTAAAAAGGTGGTTATTTTACTGACAAAGATTAAAACAAAAGAACTAATAATCACATTATAAGTACACATAGTATACAAATAAAAAAACAAAAAGTGGTTTATTTTTCAGGAAAGGCAGGCAGACTTAAGAAGTTAAATATACTGATTAAAAACTATAAATATAATTGTTTTGCTGTTTTACTAATATTAAGGGGATCCTTTACTCACTTATGAATTGTCAGTAGTCACCACAATTACCCAGCGATCACCCAAAATCTTCAAATATGTGCTTTTGTGTTCAGCACAGCAAATAAAGTAATACAGATTTGGGACATCATCAGAATGAGTAAATATTGACAGAATTTCATTTTTGGGACAATTATCCCTAAATGCCAGTGTATAATCTATTAGTTTGTTGTAATTTCAAGAACTGCATACATCAAGCATCTTGTTTTTTTCTTAACTGTTTACTTTTACTTTAGGACACAATAACCAAATGTGTTTATATCAAGCAGCAACCTCCCGCTCTTCCTTGTGAAGCTAATACGGAAGTAACTGAAACTACAATTCATCAAAATTTCACTAGTCATGGTCATTAAAATGGCCAACTTTACTGCAAAAAAAAAAATTGTTTACAGCCTGGTACAAAGAACGATTTTGGTTCATATAGCTAATATTACCCTTCATGACAAATGTAAGGGGGTTAATTGTTTTATAACTCATCCGTTTCATTTATATTAAGTTATATTAAGTCTGCATAATTAAGTGCATGGCCATTTAAGTGCTCGCCGTCACTTCACCTCAGCTGATTCCGGCTGATTAGCCACTGAGCATTTACATTGTATTTTTGGTTTGTTTTGTGGCTTTACACAGTCAGTTGCCTTTTGGAATTGTTTCTTACAATTATCAGATAATATGGCATGCTGTGTGCATTTTAATTGTGCTCACAAACCATTCATGTGGCCTCCATTTCCCAGGTGAGTAAATTCTTGTAGGTCTATACTTATATACCATATCTATAAATGTATTTTTTTATTTAAGATAATTTATTATTTATCATTTTCTTTAGACCTGTAATGCACACGAGAATCTGACAGATTGATTAGCTGTTGGCTGTAGGCTATAAAATCTGAAATGTTGTCATTCATTGTTATGCCTGGATTTCATAAATAGCCTTGCATTTACTAACACAGACTATATTGGAAGTATTTGAAAGTAATTCGCGTTTTCCTCCTGTAGAAAAACGTCATAAGAACAATGCTTAGTGGCTCAATGTATTACAACAGTGTTTTTAAAAGACTAAACACTTTATTGATATAGTATACAACCAAACCCATGTGGTCAGAACACAAACGAGTCACAGGTAATGAAGTATTAAGCTTTTCTCCCAAAGAAAACCAAAATGCTTGCAGGTGTTTGTAGCTCTGCCTCTTTGCCCTTATTTGGTTACCCCCGGTTGGAGCGATGACGCCCGAACAAAATGGCGCTGGTTGGCCACACCCTCTTATGGCTTTATTTGTGCTTTTTAGAAACCTATGGGTGACGTCACGGATACTACATCCAGATAATTTACAGTCCATGGTTTATATGAAAGTCTTGTGTGATTTTGACCGTTTTAGAAGTAAAATTACATATTAATATAGACCTGTAATGAGGTGCTGTTTGACAGCTTTTGTAATGTATGCGTGCAAATAGCGCTGTAATATGATACTACACTATTTCTTCAAAAGCAGATCGTGGAGATTGTGGAAATCCCACAGCACTCTTACCTTTTATCCACAGTCTAAGCCAATGAGTGCGATTTCACCAGTCTGGAGCGTGAGTGTCGTGGTGGATGGCAAATTATTATAAACAAATGATGCTTGAGCTCATTATTTTTGTCTTCAGAGCTTTTTTAAATATGCTGCTATTTTAAATGTGTTGCAGAATTTTGATAAACAATACCACATGCATTCTTTCTGGCTATTGTAAAAAAACTCAATCTTTCGTCAAGAGGCAGGGGTATTAATTTAGCTTTTCCTGAATAGTGTTTAGACTTTCACCAGGTTCTTTTGGTACCATTCCTTCCATTTTCAACAAAGACAGCGGATTCAACAAAAAAACTTCTTTAATCTATTCACACCAAGGTCATAATAGTTTTGGATTTTTCATTAGTTTTAGTTTTTATTTCGTTTTGAATTTTTGTTTTAAAATTCAGTTGTTTTATTTAGTTTTTAGAAGTAGATTTACTAGTTTCTATTAGTTTTTATATTTTGAAATAGCTTAGTTTTAGTTGCATTTTTATTAGTTTCAGTATTAGTTTTAGGTTTTTTCTAAATAAGTATATTTGTTAGGTGCAAGAATCAAAATCATCAGAATAAATAAATATTGTATAAGAAAAACTGGACACATGAACACTACCATCTACCCATCCTCAAATGTGCAAGGCTGATTCTGAGGTTAGATACACCGTAATGATGGTAAGTTCGAATCTTTAGGACTAACCGGATCTTTTGTGACAATCCTGTTAGGACTCAACATACTAAAAATATGTTGTCAACAATCATAATTTTGGTTAGATAAAACATCACCATGATCTGAAAAATGACTTACAGTTATGTTTTGCAACCCAACTGAAGCATGGTTCCCTTATTTAAATTCCATTACGACATTCTGAATTAGTTCAAGCGGTTCACTTAGAAGATCCGGTTAAAAAAGAACAATTCAATCGTGATCACTAATACACAAATAAAACCCATTATTAGGCACAAATGTGTTAAATTAATCATTTTAAGTTTATGTATTTAATATTGTCACCCTGCTGCTGTCATGTCCAGCTGCTGTTTTTGTCGCGGGAGCAACAGCGAGGACTGACTGGAGGAGAACTGGCTTGATCTGGCCAATGGCATCAGGATTACAGACTCTGAGGTGGCATACGGATCAAACACCTGGCAGTGCGAAGTAAATAGATTTACTTCTAAAAGGCTTACAGTATGTGTTAAAAACATTTACAAAGACGAAAACGAAGGACGTTTTTGCTATAATATTAGTTAGTTTCAGCTAGTTTTGTATGTATACAATACAGTTTCAGTTAGTTCTAGTTTAAAAAACAACAACTCATTTTTAGTTTCATTTCAGTTAGCGAAAATTATTTTTAATTTTAATTTTCCTTCAATTTTGTTAACTATGATAACCTTGATTCAAACTTAGATGTTCTTTCAATAAGAAAACAGATCTAAAGAAAAAAAAATCTTAAACCAAAATTAAAGATACAACATACTGTTATGTTCCCTCTCTTTTTGCACAGTACATTTTATTTTCACCTTTAGTCCAGAAAGGTTGGCTGTTGATCCAGAGTGATGCTCTTATCTGTCCCTCAGTCTTTCCCATCATCCTCTTCTCTCTGAGGAGGCCTTATAATGGAATGCCCCTACATAAAGTAGCAAATGGACCTCTGCTGCAGCAAGAGCCATTACACACAACACCACACACACACACACACACACACACACACACACACACACACACACACACACACACACACACTTCTCCTCTGTAGCAACTCAGATTTATGAGTTTCATATGCCCTTAAGAAAGTATACTGCCATGACAGAGCAAGGTCACGAGAAGAGGCCCTGATCAATATTTGAATGAAAAGCCATTTGGGAAGTTTTTAAGGCCTTTTCTCCCCCCATCTCACTCTCTCCCAGGAAAGAACATCAGGAAAGTATCGATTGCTGGGGTCCAGTAGTTAGTCAGAGGCTATCTCCTTTGACTAACCCCTTAGCACTCTGTCACCCCCCTCACTGCTGTGATAGATTGTTACTCTCTGGGCCACAGTAATTACACGCAGCTCCAGTCGGGTCATTTATTTCAACACTTTCGCCATTTACCAAAAAATCTCCTTTATCTTTGTGACCCAGCAGTTTGCTTTTGCAGCGAAAGCAAAAAAAGAGGGACACATAAAATGTTCACTCCTGCCCCAGAGCACGATGCGGCATCCGTTACACATCTCACCCATATTTCTCCCTCACTCTCTTTCTTTTTTTCTCTTCTTTGACTTTCGCCCTTTGTTTTTCCCTCCTTCACAGGCATTCTCTTTTATCCTCTTTTTTACTTTACACTCTTTAAAATTAGGATATTCATTTAACTTAAAATGTATTAAAATACAAGGCATGCTTTCAGTTAAACGTAAAATATACAATTAAATAAATAAAATAAATAAATGAATTGTTTAATTAAAAAAAAAAAAAACAGCCATGGTGAGAGGACAATACTTTTTTCAGAAGCATAAAAAAAACATTACTGAGCCCAAACTGTTGTATTGTGAATGTTATATATTGTATTGGCAAAGGCTGTGAAAATAGATACATCTGCTTTGTTTTCCTTATTTTGTGTGACATGTTTATTCAGTATTAACAGGATGAATTTACAATCAATTAGAAGCAAGTTTTAAAGACAGTCCAATGGAGTGCAAAAGCAGATCATAAACAATAATAACAAATTAATTAACTAATCAAAATTTGAAGATAGATAGATGGAATAGGAAACAAAATACAATATACACTCACCGGCCACTTTATTAGGTACACCATACTAGTACTGGGTTGGACCCCCTTTTGCCTTCAGAACTGCCTTAATCCTTCGTGGCATAGATTCAACAAGGTACTGGAAAATTTCTCAGAGATATTGGTCCATATTGACATGATGGCATCACGCAGTTGCTGCAGATTTGTGAGCTGCACATCCAAGATGTGAATCTACCGTTCCACAACATCCCAAAGGTGCCATATTGGATTGAGATCTGGTGAATGTGGAGGCCATTTGAGTACAGTGATCTTATTGTTATGTACAAGAAACCAGTCTGAGGTGATTCACGCTTTATGACATGGTGTGTTATCCTGCTGGAAATAGCCATCAGAAGATGGATACACTGTGGTCATAAAGGGACCTGTGGTCATGGTCCGCAACAATACTCCATGTGGCATTGACACAATGTTAAATTGGTACTGATGGCCTCAAAGTGTGCCAGGAAAATATCCCCCAGACCATTACACCACCACCACCACAAGCCTGAACTGTTGATACAAGGCTGGATGGATCCATGCTTTCATGTTGTTGATATCAAATTCTGACCCATCTGAGTTTCGCAGCAGAAATTGAGAGTCATCAGACCATGCAATGTTTTTCCAATCTTCTATTGTCCAATTTTGGTGAGCCTGTGTGAATTGTAGCCTCAGTTTCCTGTTCTTAGCTGACAGAAGTGGCACCCGGTGTGGTCTTCTGCTGCTGTAGCCCATCCACCTCAAATTTCGACATGTTGTGTGTTCAGAGATGCTCTTCTGCATACCTCAGTTGTAACGAGTGGTTATTTGAGTTACTGTTGCCTTTCTATCAGCTCTAACCAGTATGGTTATTCTCCTCTGACCTCTGCTATCAACAAGGCATTTGCGCCCACAGAACTGCCGCTCACTGGATATTTTCTCTTTTTCGGACTCTTCTTTGTAAACCCTAGAACCGGTTGTGCGTGAAAATCCCATTATATCGGCTGAAATACTCAGACCAGCCCGTCTGGCACCAACAACAATGCCACGTTCAAAGTCACTTAAATCACCTTTCTTCCCCATTCTGATGCTCTGTTTGAACTGCAGCAGATCGTCTTGACCGGGTCTACATGCCTAAATGCGTTGAGTTGCTGTCATGAAAAATTTGTGTTAATGAGCAGTTGGACAAGTGTACCTAATAAAGTGGCCAGTGAGTGTACAAATACTAATATTGGTGTGTTTTACCTTTATATATATTTAATCAAAAGAAAAAATCACAAACATCCAATTTTTCATTAAAATGAAGCCACTTTAATTGGGGAGAAAATCTCATTATGAAATACATGTTTTTTTCTCTAATACACATTTGCAAAATTACTGGCGATATTTCATTCCATAGTTTTTTGCAGTCTTCTACTTGCCGCAGCTCATCGTGTTTTTTTGTAATCTAGCACGAGGTTCCAGATCTTGAGTCTCTTGTCCTTTGCTGTCTTTCAAATTACAAGCTACACTGTATATATACAACTCTTTTTTTTTGAGAATTGTTTTTAATATATACTATCATCTGGATATCTATATATATATATATACAATACAGTGCTCCTCTACTCATCAATGCTGTATTTATTTGATAAGTACAATGTTTATATTTAAAATAGCTCTTTCTATTGTAATAATGTCATTTATTTGTGTGATTTAAATCAGATTTTTTTGCACCACTTAAGTGTTTTGTCGTATGATTCGTTAGAATTGTAAAATGCTGATTTTCGTCCTAAGAAATATTTATGATGAATATTAAAAGTTCAAAACAATTCTTGTGGAAACAGCATTCTTTTGAAACAGTCACAATCTTACAGACTATTTTGAATTGATTTACTCTATTATTATGCTTGACCTTGAGTAACATGAATAATTATCATTCATTCATTTTCTTGTCTTCTTAGTCCCTTTATTAATCTGGGGTCGCCACAGCGGAATGATCCGCCAACTTATCCAGCACATGTTTTACGCAGCGGATACCCTTCCAGCCACAACCCATCTCTGGGAAACATCCACACACACTCATACACTAAGGACAGCCTTAGTCTTCCCAATTCACCTGTACCGCATGTCTTTGGACTGTGGGGTAAATCGGAGCACCCGGAGGAAACCCACGCGAATGCAGGGAGAACATGTAAACTCCACACATAAACGCCAACTGACCCAGCCGAGGCTCGAACCAGCGACCTTCTTGCTGTGAGGCGACAGCACTACCTACTGCGCCACTGTATTACACACTTTACAATCCTAATTTTTCAGCCCAGTGCTTAGATTACAGTTTGATAAACAGTTTATTATCCCTCCTCAATTGATCTGAGAAAAGTGTTGTAGAAAGAACCTTGTGCTTTGATGAATGGATGAAATGCAAATGAAATGACCACATACTAAGCAATGCATTTGTAGATACAAACCAATAAAATGCAGTGAACAGCCATTTGTTCTCCTTTAACATGTAGCACAGATGCTCTGTCAGCGATGTCATTATCGTGTGCCGCTCTTGACCTCATGTCTACCTTTAGAAGAGGCATTAGCATACGGTGCCCCAAGTCAACAGTACCCCAGATGATTTCCTCTGCTCTGCATAGACATTGTCACCTTAATCAGACACAGTTGCTGTGATTTCCTCTCTCTCGGTTTAATTTGAAACTCCAGGCAGCAACGCGACTGCCAGTATACTTTTGACGGAGAGACCTGAGCTTGCCCTCCGTCTGCATGACAAATACTCACTCCATCCATTCAGTTTTCATAAACACATGGCTTATGCAAATCATATGAAATAATCTCAGCGATACAGAGCAATTTGAGCTGTGGCAATCGCAGGCATTAATGAAAAAGGCACAAAGAGAGATGTGTTCACACTGACTGTAACTGCATTAATCCGCAGGAAAAGGTTATAAATGACTGCGAGTTGTCTCTAAAATGCCCTGCACAGGAGTGATGTATGAAACTTGTGCTCTGTCTGGCCCGTTTGTTATGCTAAAGGTCACATCAATGTCATTTACATAATCTCCATGCCAGAAATGAACTCCAGTGTAATATCGGCCCAGAATACACCCGTCTGCACATACAAACAGCTTTTGAAAGGAGAGCCGGTTGAGAAACCATCATCACTCTTGCAGGATCATTTTGCCCTTTTTGTAAATGATGTTGCTTCCCGTGGCAGCTCTCAATATTTTTAATGGGTTTAAACTCATAAACAGGCCACACAGGTACCGGTAGGCTAGAGTTTGATGTGTTTTTCCTTCATGCTGATAGATAGCAATCGTTTGTTAAAAAAGAAGATAGAAAAGGAAAACAATAGGAGTGCAGTCTGACGTACTGTGCAGACGCAAAAAAAAAAAAAAAAAAAAAAGAAATGCTGTAAAAAATCAGCATTATGTAGTGAATCATCTGGGTGTTTTTCCTGTAAAGATAAGCAGTATAGGTCTCATTGAGAAATGTCATTCTGAAGAACGCTTCAATATGTGGATGGTAATCTGAGGTCTAATTTCATTATTCACTGTCAAGCATTTTATCAAGTCATTTTTGGCAGTCATTTTCATTTTTAAAATGTGCCTTTTTTCACCCCCTCCGCCGAGTTTTTTTGTTGTTTTAAAAATTTTCTTTGTTACATTTAAAGGTTCAAGAAACATTTTTTGCAGATTTCTGTGCATTTAGCATTAGTTAAGACAACGTTACCACCTGTCAGCTTTAATTGGGAATAAACCTGGATAATTTTGAGCTTTTGTTAGCTAATTTTAGCTTTCGGGTTTAACGTTAATCTTGAGGTGGGAATCTGTGATGTAGAGCTGATCTGCCTGTCCAGTGATGACTTGTCGGTTTCCTATTATTATTCATAGACTGAGTTTACTTATCCTATGACCATCCTATGATCCTGCTTCCTAATTATTAATGACTGCACGTGCTTTCCGAAGGCAAGGCAGACTTGCCAAGCTGTGAGACCCCGTCCATGCATGGCATGCAGAATTTAGCTGTTGTTTATATGATCCACAGGATTTTGTTGCATGCATTTCCCTGTGATGCTGTCAGGGATGATACAGCAAAGCTGTTGGTTTGCAGCAAGCATTTTTGTCAGGAGAGCTGTATGAGAATTGGGGAATGGCGGGCTTTGTCTTTTATCAGTTGAGTTTGTTACCATTCAGACATATTGCCTATATACGTGATGCTGCATTAAGTACATGTGTAAAATCCTCCAGATTTCCGGCAGGGTTAATGGTTGGAATAGATAGGGCAGGAGACCTGCTGCACTGCAATTCACTGTGTGCATTGAGACCCAGGGATTCAGGAGGAGAGAAGTCCTCCTTATTTTTAGTGTTTATATAAACATGATTATCTTTATAATGATTTAATAAATTGTGATCATTTGTAGGCCTATATAAAATTATGAATAACATATGTAGCAGGGCATTAAACTACTTACTGTTTATTTCTTTGCATTTAAACTTTGTAAACTATAAAATTATGGGTCTCCTCACAGTTTGTGTCTCATTTTATGAGCCAACTGACAGTTGTTCACTCGCCTCTTTTTTTCCTGCTCTGCCGGCCACACCAACTCCTCCATCTACTCTTGGTGCTCCACACCCATCATGAATCATTTTAAAAAAAATTCTGAGGTAGACTTGAACCAAAAGAGGAGGGTTTCATAGCCCTTTAAGAACTATCTATATAACAACTATGCATTATTAAAATATTACACTATTAAGAAGAATATTTTGGGAGCCATTGTAGGTGAAAATGCAAAGAGACATTGTGTTGGTATGAAGATAAGACACAAGCAGCTGAATTTTCTATATATTGCAATAATCTAAAATTAATCAAAAATGTTCTAAATTTTGCATTGAATTGCAATAATCAAGCCTAAATGTAATATAGGCATTGAGTCAGCCTTTCTGCATCAGGGCTTTAAAGAAAGTGTTGTATGCAATATTCCAGAGATTTTTTTTTTAAATGCTCGAAATACATCTGCACAAGTCTAAAAACTGGACTGACACAGTTTCAGTTTACTAGAACTTCTATATTAAGCTGCTTTGACACAATCTACATTGTAAAAGTGCCATAGAAATAAACATGAATTGAATTGAATCTAATCTAATTTCCACACCTGAACAGAATGAGTGAGTAGGCTCTTGTCCACAGTAATCTTACTGTTATTACATTTATTGATTTAATTTGAGTGCACAAATTATTGCAACACATTTTCTGTTTTAGATTAAGAAAGTTATCTTCCATCCTGGCTTTTTAACATAGAAGTAAGCATAAGATAAATCTAATATAAGTCTAATATAAATCTCTGGATGAGTATAGTCAGGATAACCCAGACCATATTTCTAGATAATCAGCCCAGGAGGCAGCATTTAGAAAATAAACAGAATAGGACCCAATACTGACCCCTGAGGGACAGATAAAGCTACAGTAGGTACTCTAGCTGAATATAGAGAGAGGTAGATAATGTAGAGACTGGATTAAAAATGACACACAGTGAAAAACATGTGATTTACAAATGATATTTAAATTCCCTAGTTTCAAAACTTGCTTGTATTTAATCTGAAAAGATCTGGTAATGCGTGTTCTCAGCCGCGTGCTGCATTCTCAAGCCTCTAGGCCTGTTGTTCTTGAGTGGGCATATGTGGGTATACTTGTTCCTGTGTGTAATTTAGAGCCCGTGTTTGCAGTGAAACCCTCGCAGGCTTTCATGCCGCTGCTGGAGTGCGAGACTGATGCCTTTCTGAAGTGTGGCGGCACAAGCCAGCCTCTCTGTTTCAGCAACATTCAAAAAAACACCTCATTAATCCCACACGCAGACACGCGCGCACTGAAATTCTCAACACATGGCCCAATTAAATGCTTTGTTTATTATGACACCTCCCTCGAGTCAAGTAGTCTTGAAGTGTGGCTTGTTTTATGCAAACCTACAATTTAGGAGTGCAATTGAAGCTTTAAAGAGGAGATTATAAAACACGACCCTCTTCTCTGTTGATTCTCTCTGTCCTACTGTTTACCACTCGCTCTCCGTTCTATTTCCCTTCTTCATTAACTCAGCGGGTCGCCATCTGTATTAAACGGCATTACGATTAGCCCCTCCCGTTCATCATCTCTGTTGGTAAACCTGTGCAGATTTACAGCCGGCGACCCAGCACTTATAGTGGCACCGGGTGAGAAGAAAAGACTTGGATTACACCTAACAAGCACTTATAAAAGTCCTCGCTCGTGTTAAATGTGGTTTACATTAAAGCCATTTGGAGGAGGGTCTGAAGTGTTGCTTTCGGCATATGCAATAAGACAATTTCAACTCCCGCTGCCATTTATGGCTCTGTTTCCGTCATGGCTGTTTTACGAGCGTACTAATTACTAATTGCGCCCATGTGGTGCAAATGCGTGCCCAGTTCTGGAGGCCTATTGTGTTTTGTAATTGTCGTTTTCTTGAGAGCGAGCTGGCGTAATTCCTGTTAGAAACCCCCTTTGGAAGGAGGGCTGGGTGGATGAATAATTCATTAATTCTGTGAAAACACTTGCTGCGTGGAATGTGCAGCTGATTCTTCTGCTGGGATTGATGGTGGCTGGATAACACACACACACACACACACACGTACTTCCTTTGCCTCCATTAAGGCTCTATTGTCACGGTGTCTGATCGGCGGTGGAGGATGTGAACGTGTTTCCAGCTGCTCATCTAATTGCAGTGGCCAGCGTGGTGTTGTGTTGCAGACAGATTGATCCTCTCTGTATCTGTGCTCTCTCAGAAACTGACAGGAGAGGAGCTCCATGGATCAGCTCTGTGCCTTTGGTAATCATTTTAATTAATGAACCCTGGAAAGCAGAATGATGGAGTGGCTATTTACGTGGAGGAAACTATCACATGCAAACACCTCGCTGCTGCTGCTGCTGCTTAGATAGAGGGGATTCTGTTTTTAGACAGACGGGATGATATGGGGTGAACCCAGCTCTCTTTCTGTTGCACACCACAGTTTTTTCCCTTTTTTTAATCAATATGTGTCTGTTAAAGGGACAGTTCACCCCAAACTGAATATTTGCACTGGTCACAAACCTGTTTCTTTCTTCTGTTGAACGTAAAAGAGGATCATTTGAAGAAAGCTGGAAATCTGTAACCAATGACCTTTCATAGTATGTTTTCCAGCTCTCTTCAGAATACATTCTGTTATTTTTAGCAGAGAAGAGAGACTCTAAAGGTTTGGAACCATTTCAGGATGAGTAAATAGTGAGTAAAAGTTCTTTTTTGGATGAAATGTCCTTTTAAGAATGCTATGTTTTGACATAAATACTTTCCAAAAAATAGTTGATATGAATAATAAAAATATAACATTTATATGGAGGTTATTGTGCATTAAAACAATTAGAAAGTCTCAAACAGCTATTTTCTTTCTGCACAGTAAATTTGAAATCCGGAATGTAACAGCAATAGAGTTAATTTCAACACTTTAAAAGTGTATATATGGAAACCACCCGCAAAGTGTTTATTCAACAAAAGTGTTGCCTCTTTTAACACCAACACAGTGTCAAAATAAAAATATTAAAACTATAAGAGTGAAGTATTAACACCAATGCAGATAACAACAACACTGCCACAGAGCTAGGAGGAACTTTGCAAACTCTGGCAGAGTTAAAATCCTACACTGTTCTGGAGTTGACCTTCAAAAAAAATCACAATCGTTACTTTTTTAACTGGTTAAGTAGATTAAGGCTTCTAAAATAAAAATACTTTTATTAAATTAAAAATAATAAATTCTCTGTGAAGAAAACACATCTCATAATACTCTTCCAAAATTTTATTCCAACATGGAACAACAAGCCACCAATAAAATTACTTTACAAGTAACAGTTCAAAACAATATAAAATGAACTGTCATTGCCATATGCCTTTTACAAATCAAATGGCCTATAGTAAAACAATTGTGTTTTTTGAGAACAAGGCTGTGATCTTGTGCAAAAACTCTGAAAGCATGGATATGTTCAACAAACTCTGATTCCATATAAGAGACCAAAAATAAACTCCATCCTTGATCAAAATTTGAACAATCTTTCCAAAGATTGGTACATCCTCAACCAAATCTAAGCAAACAACAAGATTGTTTTGATACTCTGTACCATGAGATTTCACCCAAGGAGTGATAGCTACTTCACTAGAGAGATGAATTTTGAGTTGCTCTGAAATAAAATCCCACTTTTCAAGGTCAGACAACAACTCATTTGAAACAGGACCAGATTTAATGCCCCTCGATGTACTGTGCAGGATTCCCAGGGATAGGCTATTGCCAGCTGGTGTTTTTTTGCAAGCAATTTAGAGAGATTTTAGAATGTGCTCTTTCTTAGCAACACATTTGTTTCTACCATGATGTACAAAAAACCCCAAAAATGCCATTGTCATGGATTGGTCAGGCTCTCACGACCCCCACTCACGAAGATCACCATCACCTGACTTCTAATGAGCACACAGCTGCATCACATTCACGAGCACCAGATAAAAGCACAGCACTCCAGTCGCTCATTGTCCGGGCTCGTCTCGACGAAAGCGGACAACTGAGCGACCACTCAGCGTAGTCATCCTCAGCTAAACAAACGATTTACTTACCTGTTCTCTTTGTATTCCTCCTAGTCTTCCTGGTCCTCCCGAATCGTCCTGTCTTCCAGTCCTTCCAAGTCTGTGTCATCCTCTGTCAGCTGTATCTGGTGTGTGCTGTCCATCCTCGTGTATTCCTGTTACCCAGCCACGGAGGAAAAGACCCCAACATCATTCCTGATCCTCCTGGCTATCCTTCATGTGCTCCTTGTTGTCATTCAATAAACACCCTAACGTTTCCTTACCTCTGTCTCCTGTCCGCTTCATAACAGAAGCCCGGACCATAACGACGACAACATGAGCACCCTCGATCACTTTCAAGAGCTGGTGGACCAGTTGAAGCGGATTCTACAGCCACCAGCTCCACTTTCCAACGCACCACCAGCACCGAGCACTTCCGCCTCCACAGTTTCTTCTTCGGCCCTTCCTTCCAGTCCCATGGCCCGACCAGCGCCCTACTCAGGCGGAGCGGGGGAGTGCAATGGTTTTCTGTTACAATGTTCCCTCATATTCGAAATGCAACCTTCTCTATATCCCACAGATAAGTCAAAGATCGCCTACATCGTATCACTACTCTCTGGACCTGCACTTAAATGGGCTGAGACGATCTGGAACCAAGCCGGGCCGGTCATGAATTCCATCACTACCTTCACGGAGTATTTCAAAGAGGTGTTTGGACGTTCTGATGGGGAAGTAGCCGCTGGAGAGCAGCTGTATCATCTAAAGCAAGGTACTCTATCTACACAGGAATATGCTCTCCGGTTTCGCACTCTAGCAGCTGCAAGTGGATGGAATGAGAGATCGTTGTTGACCACGTACCGGCTCGGCTTGGAACCCACTCTCCGAATCCAGCTGGCCACATTAGATGATACAATGGGTCTGGAGAGATTCATCCAACATTCTCTCCGATGTTCCGATCGTCTCCGTTCCTATCAACAGGACACCATCACCCCCTCGTCTGCACTCCTCCAATCGCCTGAGTCAACAGCCTCTCCAGAACCAGAACCCATGATAATAGAGTCTGGAAGACTGACATCAGCGGAACGACAGAGGAGGCTGACCCGGGGTCTGTGTCTATACTGCGGTGTCAGTGGACACACCCGTATGGAGTGTCCCCTTCGTCCCATTCGGACTTCAGTGAGTGTATTCAGTACGAATATTGAACAATGTAAACCACTTACTACCACCGTACAAATAACTACTGCCTCTATTTCTCTCCTTGTCACAGCCCTCATCGACTCCGGGTCAGCAGGGAACTTCATCTCCCAATCCCTCTGTCGTCAACTCCACCTCCGTACTGAGGCGTCCTCGCATATATACCAGATACAACCGATAACCCAGTGCACTCGATCTTCGACCCGTATCCATCGACAATGCGAAGACATCCTTCTTCAAGTGGGGCTGTTACATCAAGAGAGGATTCAATTTCTGGTTCTGGAGGGTGCAAATATGGACATCATTCTAGGGCGCCCGTGGCTGGTGAAGCACGATCCCATCATCTCTTGGGGCACAGGAGAGATAAAGAAATGGGGATCTGGATGTACACCTACCTGTTTTCCAAATCTCCCTCTTCAAGGTCGGAACCCCATTTCTTTGTTTGCAACATCGGTCGAGAGCCCTCCTGAGAAGCAGTCTATCCACATTCCTAAGGAGTACAGCTCCTTTCATGATGTCTTCTGCCCCAAGAGAGCTTCCCAGCTACCGCCGCATCGGCCATGGGACTGCGCGATCGACCTAGTTCCAGATGCCCAGTTGCCAAGAGGTAGGATCTACCCGCTCTCGCTTCCAGAGAATCAGGCAATGGAAGATTACATAAGGGAGGCTCTGAGTCAGGGGTACATACGTCACTCAAAATCACCAGCCGCCTCAAGCTTCTTCTTTGTGGCCAAGAAGGACGGAGGGCTGCGTCCATGCATCGACTACAGGGGCCTAAATAACGGTACAGTAAAATACCGATATCCCCTTCCTCTGGTACCAGCCGCTTTGGAACAGCTCCGAGAAGCTAAAGTCTTCACTAAATTGGACCTCCGCAGCGCGTATAATCTGATAAGAATACGTGAGGGGGACCAATGGAAGACAGCATTCGTGACCCCTACTGGCCACTATGAATATGAGGTCATGCCTTACGGTCTGGTCAACGCCCCCTCCGTATTCCAAAACTTCATTCATGAAGTCCTCCGGGAGTTTCTTCACCACTTTGTAATAGTGTACATAGATGACATCCTCATTTACTCCCGGAGTGAGGCCGAACATCGCCAACACGTTGCGGAGGTCCTACACACATTGAGAGAACATCACCTCTACCTCAAAGCGGAGAAATGCTCATTCCACCAGAAGTCGATTCATTTCTTGGGATACATCATTGATCAACCGGTATACGTATGGATGGGAAGAAAATTGAGGCTGTTCTATCCTGGTCAGAACCCACTTCCATTAAGGAGCTCCAGAGGTTTCTTGGGTTTGCTAACTTTTATAGACGGTTTATCAAGGACTACAGCAGGATTACATCACCTCTCACTAATCTCCTCAAGGGTAAACCCAAAGGACTGGAGTGGACCAAAGAAGCAGCCGCAGCCTTCCGCCTTCTTAAGAAGGAGTTCACAAGGGCCCCACTCCTGACTCATCCTGACCCAAATCTTCCTTTCGTGGTGGAAGTGGACGCATCCACCACCGGCGTCGGGGCAGTATTATCTCAACATCATGATACACCGCCCCGACTGCATCCCTGTGCCTATTTCTCTCGGAAGTTGAGCCCGGCGGAGCAGAATTACAGCATAGGAGACAGGGAGCTGCTAGCAATCAAGCTAGCCTTGGAGGAGTGGCGTCACTGGTTGGAGGGAGCCAAACATCCGTTCCAGGTGATCACAGATCACAAAAACCTCCAATATATCAAAGAGGCCAAGAGACTATGTCCACGTCAAGCCAGATGGTCACTTTTCTTCTCACGTTTTGATTTCTCCATTTCCTATCGTCCAGGACCCAAGAATCTAAGAGCAGACGCTCTCTCTCGTTTACACGAGCATCACGATCATGAAGAACTCCCAACGAAGATTCTTCCCGAACACATCTCCATTTGTCCGATCACCTGGAACGCTCCTCCAGTCGTTGCCACTCCGGAAGCCCCTGCTCCGCCGGGATGCCCTCCTCATCGGCAGTTCATACCACCTGAACACCGGGTAGATCTGATCCACTCCTTACATACCTCGCTAGGCACTGGACATCCAGGGATCAACAATACTCTCTCGCTAGTATCCCAACGATTCTGGTGGCCAAACATGGCAAGGGATGTGAGGCAATATGTTCAGGGCTGTAAGGACTGTGCCCAATCCAAGAGCCCACGTCATCTACCCGCTGGAAAGCTCCATCCCTTGCCGATTCCGAACCGTCCCTGGTCACACCTAGGAGTGGACTTTATCACTGATCTCCCTTCGTCAGAAGGTAATACCTGTATTCTAGTCATAGTAGATAGATTCTCAAAGTTTGTCAAACTAATCCCTCTGAAAGGTCTTCCCACAGCCTTTGAAACAGCCGACAATATCTTTAATCAAGTCTTCAGGTCATTTGGTATTCCAGAAGATATTGTGTCGGACAGAGGTCCACAGTTCATCTCACGTCTATGGAAAGCCTTCTTCAAGCTCCTAGGTGTGGCCGTCAGCCTCTCTTCTGGATATCATCCCCAAACCAACGGGCAGACAGAGAGGAAGATTCAGGAGGTGGGACGGTTCCTGAGGACCTTCTGCAGTGGTCACCAGAGCTCCTGGAGCCAGTATTTGGGCTGGGCAGAATATGCCCAAAATTCACTGCGGCAACCCTCCACCGGACTCACGCCATTCCAGTGCGTCCTGGGCTTCCAACCACCGCTCTTTCCCTGGGATGGCGAACCATCTGATGTCCCCGCAGTGGATCACTGGTTCCGGGAGAGCGAGAGAGTCTGGGACGAGGCTCATCAACATCTGCAGAGGGCAGTCCGTCGAAGCAAGGTAACCGCCGATAGAAGAAGGTCTGAAGAACCCAGATACACCACCCGGACAAAAGGTGTGGCTATCCACCCGGGACATACGCATGCGACTGCCCTCTCGCAAGTTAAGTCCCCGATTTGTTGGTCCCTTCACCATCGTGGAACAGGTTAACCCCGTCACCTACAAACTACAATTACCCTCTCACTACCGTATTCACCCTACATTCCACGTATCACTCCTGAAACCCTATCACGATCCTGTTCTTCCCTCCACAGAGCCTGACCACGAAGAGGAACCCCCTCCTCCACTGCTCCTAGAAGAAGGAGCCGTCTACGCAGTGAAGGAGATCTTGCGTTCCCGACGTCGTGGTGGCCAGTTGGAGTACCTGGTGGACTGGGAAGGGTACGGCCCCGAAGAAAGGACATGGGTTCCCAGAGCTGATATTCTCGATCCTAGTCTCATGGTGGAGTTTCATGAGAGCCACCCTGAGTTCCCAGCGCCTAGAGGCAGAGGGAGACCACCACGGCGTCGGAGGTGTCGGCCCTCAGGAGCGGGCCCTGGGGAGGGGGGGTACTGTCATGGATTGGTCAGGCTCCCACGACCCCCACTCACGAAGATCACCATCACCTGACTTCTAATGAGCACACAGCTGCATCACATTCACGAGCACCAGATAAAAGCACAGCACTCCAGTCGCTCATTGTCCGGGCTCGTCTCGACGAAAGCGGACAACTGAGCGACCACTCAGCGTAGTCATCCTCAGCTAAACAAACGATTTACTTACCTGTTCTCTTTGTATTCCTCCTAGTCTTCCTGGTCCTCCCGAATCGTCCTGTCTTCCAGTCCTTCCAAGTCTGTGTCATCCTCTGTCAGCTGTATCTGGTGTGTGCTGTCCATCCTCGTGTATTCCTGTTACCCAGCCACGGAGGAAAAGACCCCAACATCATTCCTGATCCTCCTGGCTATCCTTCATGTGCTCCTTGTTGTCATTCAATAAACACCCTAACGTTTCCTTACCTCTGTCTCCTGTCCGCTTCATAACAGCCATACACCAATATTGACTTTAATATGTTGTTTTATACACTACCATTATATATATATATATATATATATATATATATATATATATATATATATATATATATATATATATATATATATATATATATATATACTACCTGACAAAAATATTGTTGCCTATCCAAGTTTTAGGGACTTTTAGTTTTAGGGATAGTAACTTCTAGTTGATCATTTGATATCAGAAGTGGCTTGTATGAAAGGCAAAAGCCTCTAGATTAGGATTATTTTAACAAAATAAAATATGATCATGCCTTGATTTTTAAGTATTTGATTAGGAAAGTAAGGCCTGACTTTGCTTAGACAAAAGTCTTGTACAGTATAAAGTCATGGTGCAGTGGAAAACTAATTAATATTGTGTATGAATAAAATTACTAATAAAGTCATCTGAAATAGCAAAGAAAGCATTCTTGCAGGACTCCCAGAGTTCATCAAGATTCTGGATTCATCTTCAATGCCTCCTCCTTCATCTTACCCCAGACAAGCTCAATAATGTTCATATCTGTTGATTGGGCTGGTCAATCTTGGAGCACCTTGACCTTCTTTGCTTTTAGGAACTCTCCTTTATTTCTTGTGCTATAAAATTGTATAGATAACTTAATTTAAAGTGTTTAATGTTGTCTAATTATAGTTTTTACTTTGTTTATCATGTTTTATGTTAGTATTTTTATTAGTCAAATATTGTTTCGAGTGTGTGTTTGATGGACTTTTAGGGAGTTGTGCTGCAGTACCCTGTCATGTCAAATTTTAAATAAACTAAAAAAAAATGTTAAAAAAAGAAACGTTAAAGCATCAAATTTAAATGATTTTCACACAAAATACCTAAATTGCTGTTCTAGTATTGTTTGTGATCGTTCTGTATATTTTCAGTAATCTGTTAAATTTGCTGTCTTTTACCTATCTTTACTGGTGTTACACCTAAGGCTGCAATTAGAGTTCTTCTAATGAATGTATGTGCTGAGTGAGTGGTCATGAGTAAGCATTTTGAGTGAACTCTCGCTCTCTTTTGTATTTTCATCCTCAAGTACATCTGGAAAGACTCTTGAATCATTTAAGTCCATTTAAAAAAAATCATGTTTAATAGTGTTTAATATTTAATTCCAGAAGAAGAAGAATTAGATCAACCAATTTAAAAATCATGCCAAACACATATGAAATGAGAGAGATTTTAGATGAACACAAGCCTATCTGCAAAATGCTGCGAAGTAATAATAATAATAATAAAAAACAACAATAACATATGGAAGGTTTTGATTCATAAATAAATTCCTCCAAACAGGATTTTTCAGTATGAGTAAAGTATAAGGATGGTCACAGAAAATTAATAATGCATGTATAAATATTATGTATTCAAAAATGAGCATTGATTTTGATATCAAATGAATAAATTGAACGGTGAGAGAAAAAAATTGAAACCTGGCATACGTTATAAGTAATTAACATTTTGTTGTATTTAAAGGAAAGATTTGTATTGCCATTTTTGTCTTTATCGTAAAAAGGCAGAATTTGCACAGGCAGTGAAGTTGAAGTGGGGGCGGTTGGGTGGAAAATGCAGTTGTCCACAAAGTTGTCACCCTGGACTCTTTCTACATTTTTTCCTGGTGTTTCTAATGTTTTTAAGTGATTGATTGATCTGAATCTCCTATGCCTAAAAGCTGATTTGACATGCTTATCCATATGTATATTTACTTTTTATAACATATTATTTACCTTAATTACATGCCTTATACAAACTGATTTATAAGCAAGTTAAATTTGATTTGCTCAGAACAATAACAGAAACACAGGCCAACACATGATTTCATTACACTGGCGAAGCAGGAACATAATATATATACACGAGGAGATCCATCTGAACACAATTAGAGTTAAGAACTGAGAAAGCCGGTCTGTGGGATACACTTTTAAGGAGGGACCTGGCTTTTGTATTGCTGTTGTATTTGTACTTCAGTCTCGTTCATTAGTGATGAGGTGGACCCATGAGACTGGAGTCAGATGCTATTTTTACAGCATTTTCTAAGAGTTTGTTAATGTACTTGCTTGTTTTTTATTTGCTGCTAACATATCAGTTGTAACTGTAAGAACTTTTTTTGTCGTTGTTGTACTTAAGTCTGTGTGTAAACAATTCCATGAAACATTTTGAAAGGCTTTGCTGTCTGTTTGAGCTGTAAATGGTCTCAGAGGAGCTGTGCTTATCCTGGAAAACTCGCAAATCTCTTCAAATTACATAATCTTTTCTTGTCTTTAATGAATCAGTTATTAATGTCTCGTATTAATAGAGCCAGCTTTTTGATTTGAGTTTCTTGCAGTGGGTTCAGTGTTAAACTAGTTTACAAATAATTTTCATCTATTTTTTTTAGGGCTGCACAATATATATCGTTTCAGCATTGATATCACATGTGCAAATTCCTAATAGTCACATCACAAAGATATGCAATGTTAGGACTGGATTATAGTTGACTAGTAGCTACAGAATTGTATTTAATCACTGTATTTATACAGAATTTATATGATTTATGCAAAAAAAAAATTAAAAATCTTACTTAGGATTTTTATCTTTGTTTCTAGTCCAAAGAACTACATTTCAAAGCGAATATAAAATTATTTAACTTGCCTCATTTGCAAATAATTTTGCTTGTTTTAATGAAAAACTCTTAATTTTGCCTTATTTCATCTGAATTTTAAAACAAAACAATATTTTAACTTGACTTATATTTGATATTTAGACTAGAAATGAGACAAAGCAAAGTAAGGGGCCCATTACACCGAATGCGCTTTTCTGTTCTAAAAGCGTGAGGTGCAACACGCTGCTTTTTTTGCTGAAAAGAAAAAAAAAAGCATGTTGCGCTTTTTATGTCACTAGGCAATGACTGAATTAGCTGGGTATTGTGAGTGTTGCTGTTGATATTGGTATAATTTTAATATTTAATAATAGTGTAAAATTCAAGATTTGTGAAGTCATATTGTAAAGTGCCACATAACTGAAAACATTGACCGCTAGTCTCTCCTTCATCTTCAAAAGTCTCCTTAGTTGTCTTCATAACACAAACACTGCAGTCGCCTCTGCTTTCATTTGATTGGAGAATGAAACTGACGCAACGTGCGGTTTAAGCACGAGGCTCGCATAGCAGCAGCCGGTAGTAAATCATTCAAAAAGGCGCCTCAATGGAAAAAGCGCGTTCGGTGTAATCGGTCCCTAAGAAATATATTTGTTGCATTGCCATTATACAATTTCTGTACATGAATACTGTTAGACTCCCCAGAAAACTGTCAAATAAGGCAATTAATCTATTTTTTGAAACTTCATTTACATCGCAATATTTATTGCAGGAAAATAAAATCACAATATCAGATTTTTCAACATTTTTTTGACAAAGACAAACTCAATAAAACTTAATTCAGAATAACACAAACTATGAGAAAAATGTTTTGAGGTTTAAAGATGAAACTGTTAAATTCGGGCCTGTATTGTTCAAACAATATCAGTAATACCAAAATATCGTTCATGCTTATTATAGTGTTCTCCATGATATTATATAGTATATAATGAGCTTTTTGATATATGCGTAATTCATATAATATGTTTCATTCAATTAAATTGTGTCAAATTAAATAAAATTAAATTAGATGTGTCTAAACAGCTTAACTAATCTAAACTGGTTAGATTTGAATCAACTAAATCTAAAGTAATTACACTGTATAAAACGCTGGATTCCACAAATTGAATTGACAAGAAGAAATTAAGTTAGCTTGTTATTTATTTATTTATTTTTTTACAAATTTAAGTGGATTTTATTTATTTAAAAGGTATGTGTTGTTTCATCTTATTTTAATTAAGTATTTTGAACAACAAGCAAACGTCATTTTTTGCATGTCGTCGAATCTTAAAATCTTATTCATTTTAGTCAACCAAAACCACAATGCATCCAAAAGACTAAATATAAATATAAAAAAGAAAACTAAATGGCACGACTAAAACTTAATAAAAATTTGCTGGTAAAATGAAAAGTGGGTTGAACTGATAAAGCCTGCTCCACTCGGGTCGCCCAAACCTTTTATCCCAAGAAGCCATTTTAAGCAGCCTTCTAAAATGTGTTTTTGCATATCGTAACTATTTCCTGAAGTATTTCTGTCTGTTTTTATTTCTCATAGAATCATTAATTCTGAGAAGACTTGCCCTACCATTATTTGATTTATCTATTTTCTCAACTCTTTCTTTCAATACTTTCCTTCTCGCTCTCCTCCCCCCTTTCTGGTATTTTAGGTCATAATAGCATGTTTGCTGGCGATTGTTAAAGTATGCGGGCGTAAAAAAGAAGGTGAGCACTAGGGAGGGCTCTTAAGTGGCCGTTATCCTGATTTATTTGGCCTGGGTGTGGAGGCCCTGTTGCACGATAAAACTTCTTCTCACTTCCACAGAACAGAATGGACTTAGAGAGTTATATTTCACCGCTGCTACAGTAAATCAGCCGGAGGAACGGCTTCAGAGCCACTGCTAAAGCCATTCTCAGTCGTTCCCCCATCAAACCCCTCTCGCTCGCCGGATCACCACAGACCTGCTCTGGGATCAATTCTTCTTGGATGGCATATGATCGTTGAAGTTCATTTTTTGAGTTCAAGAAGATTCTGGAAAGTGCTTTTTTATCACACTTGTCCTTAAAAAAAATTCTTCAGGTTCTAAATCCATTTTTCTTTTGTCTGTATGTGTGTAATTAATTACTCACGTCATTGTGTGTTACATCCCAAAAATGAGTTTAATTCTATTCAGCAAATTGCACTTCTCCCTCTCATGGCCTGAAATGAGTTCTTTCTATTTCAAATTAAGCAGGCTTTCGTAGATTAAACTCATTTATGGCGCAGGAAATGTATTTTCGCTCTACCCCGGGGGGCTAAACATAATGAATATTTCAAGAGATTATTTTAATTAAAGTCCTTTGAATCTAAATGGGGTAATATGTAATATGTGGGGTAACATTTTCACGTGCGTCAAGAGAAAACGGAGAGCTGATGAAGGAAAGAAAGGGAGAGATTGAATAGGAGGGTGAGCCCGAGATTTCTTTACAGTAGTAAGAGGTGCAAATTGGAGAGAAAAATGGCTGAAGGCGAAGGACATTGAGTCAAATGTGCTCCTCTCCTGCTGTAAGGTGTCCTGCTGGGCTCAGAAATGAGCCTGGAATCACAGCACTGCCTCATTTTCTGTGTGTGTGTGTGTGTGTATGTGTGTTCTGGATTGCTGTGTCAGCAGGCTGATTCTCAGTGTGATGTATTTAGCTCTCATCTCACCTTCTTGAGGTGCTGCAAAAATCTGGGCCTTTTTTTTGTGTTACTTCCAAGGACAAACACTTCGGACATTCTGTGCATATGTGACTTCTAAAATTAGAACACATGTATCAGTTTAACAGGTTTTTTCCTCCACTGTTGCTACTGTATGAGCGAGTTAGATTTAGGGTGCACTTAGGATACATTATTGTTTGCAGGCCTCAACAATAAGGACTGGCCAGGGACCAGCGTCAGAGACGCTCGGGACAGTAGACAAGATCGTTACTGACCTGATTGGGCCAGCGCTGCCTTGTCACCAAAGTTTAATTTGCCTGTGGCTATTTGTCAATTGCGTTCAAATATAGTCCTAGAATTGAGAAACAGTTGGTGTTTTTAAGCCTTTAAATGCCACCTTCTCTGTGAAGTCATAAACACCATATTGCTTTTCGGTTCCTCTTATCTGATTGGATGTTGTGAGCATGTTATTTTTTTCTGTAGGAAAGAGACTGCAACATAACGGCAACATCAAATTATGAGGCTAAATGAAAACATCTGTTTCTAACGTCTTGAACACAGACATTTACGTGGGTACAACACAACGAAAAAATAAAGTGATGTTTTGCAGTTTGCCATCAGTTTGACAAGTCACCTTTTGTTTTGCAATAAAATACCTGCCCATTTTCCATATTGTCATTTTTGTTTACATAACACTTTGAATTTTGCACATAATACATTTATTAACATTTTTATATATTTAAATTCTAGATTCACAGACGTTATTTTGACACATTATTTAAAACCTGGCTAAGAAATAGCTATTAACTTTGTTTTTTTGGTGGGGCTAGTGAAAATTTTGACAGGGCAAGTAAAAATCTAAACCACTGGCGCAATCGGGCCAGTAGAAAAAATCCTTAGTGTTGAACCCTGGTTTGTAACTGCTTCCTGATCCACATGTGTGTGTATTCTATAATACACAAATTTTACTATTACTAAATAATCTTTGGGTCAAAGATTAGATGTACCGTTTTGGTGTCCATGCCAAATTAAATTTACAAAAGCATTTTTATAATCATATTGTAGCATGTTAAAGGCAAGTGTGTTTTTTTAACATTTTAATTGAAAAAATAAATGTGGGTGAAATAATCATCAACGTATCCTTCAGCAGAACAATTAGTAAATCTATTTATGTAAAAATAAAATTATATAATTGCACTGCCTTCTACTTGTTCAATTAAATAAATTATACTTTACGTAACTGAAAAATGGCAAAGTTTGGCAAAGCATACAAATTACATTAGATTATTAGATTTACAATTAATTTTTATTTTGGGGCTTCAATGTGATGCTTAAATGGTCTTTTAATATGCAATTTTTTGTTCTAATTATGCTTAGCAAGTTATTATTTCTGTAAATCATAGATAAAAATAATTATAATAATATAATAAATATAATAATAATATATATACAGGTATATACAGTTGAAGTCAGAATTATTAGTCCTCCCGTTTATTTTTTCCCCAATTTTTGTTTAATGGAGAGAAGATTTTTTTCAACACATTTCTAAACATAATAGGTTTAATAACTCATTTCTAATAACTGATTTATTTTATCTTTGCCATGATGACAGTACATAATATTTGACTAGATATTTTTCAAGACACTTCTATACAGCTTAAAGTGACATTTAAAGGCTTAACTAGGTTAATTAGGTTAACTAGGCAGAATAGGGTAATGAGGCAAGTTATTGTATAATGATGGTTTGTTCTGTAGATTAAAGAAAAAAATAATAGCTTAAAGGGGCTAATAATTTTGATTAAAAATGGTGTTTTAAAAACTAAAAACTAATTTTATTCTAGCCGAAATAAAACAAATGAGACTTTCTCCAGAAAAAAAAAATTATCAGACATACTGTGAAAATTTCCTTGCTCTGTTAAACATTATTTTGGAAATATTTAAAAAAAAAAAATGTCAGAGGGGGCTAATAATTCATATTTCGACTGTATATATAAATATTATATAATAATATATAATAAATATTATCATATTTATATAAAATATAATTATAAAAACAATATTTCATTTTATATTTCACACTTTGACCCAAGTCGATTTTTTTTTTTATTATTTTTTTTTATTTTATTTTATTGATTAAAATTGATTATAATTTATTTTATTGATTAAAATAAAATATGATTTTAGCTATTCTCCCGTTTGTGCAATTTCAGTTGCAGAACGTTGCAGCAAAACAAGGCTTGTATTATGCCGGTACTGTGCTGCGTCTCACTGCATTGGCTAATTGCTAACATATGTGTCTGCCTCGCTCTCTCCCTCTCTCTCTACTTCTCTTTCTCCATCTCTCTCTTTCTCTCGCTCTTCCTCTCGGCAGCAGACCGCGGGAGTTCTGGCGCCTGGACTACTGGGAGGATGACCTGAGGAGACGTCGGCGCTTCATCAGGAACCCGTTTGGGTCCACACACTCTGAGGCCACGCTCAAGGCTGCAGCTGAGCATGGTGGGTATTGCATAGTCACACAGTATCATGCGCTTACACACACAAACGCAGCCTATTCTGTTATGCTTGTAATCCATGATAACAGGTAACAGTCAGTGTAAAGCATTTATAGATTTAGAAGACAAACAAAACACATTACATTCACTCACAGAGGATTTTGTGTCTCGGATAGTATTATGGCAGCAATTTTAGGCTAATTTGTTTATTTACTATGAGCAGTTCCTCGCATTAGATGGGATTTTTAAGTATCGCTAATTGTTCTTAAATTGTCACTGTGTTCCTTCTCTCATGCATGTCAGCTGCTGGTATTAAAGGTAAGTGAAACTGAAGTTAATGAGAAAGCTAGCAGCTGTGGTATTTGAGCGTGGATTAGATGCGTTTACCTCAGTTTTAGGATTCCAGTATTAAAATACAGCCTTTCAGATTACACTTAAAAAATTACGTTTGCTGCTTGTTCAAACTACTTATTTAAAATAAGTTGAAACAACATAATTCTTAAGGTTTAAGGTTTAATTCTTAAGGGGACTACTTATTTGTTATTCAATCCAAAATTTGTTAGCTTAATCGGTTTGAGTTGGGACAACATGACGAAATTGTGTAGAACCTGAAATTTTTGACAGTGTACAAAAGAATATTGATTTAAAGTCATGTAAACATACACTCAAAAATGACTTTTACTCCTTGTTTAAACTACTTATTTAAAATGAGGTGAAACAACACTATTCTTAAGGTTTTTTTGGGGGACAACTTAATTGTTCTATGTTCAATCTACTTAAATTCATTAAATCGATTAAGTTAATGTAATCAATTTGTGTTGGGACAACATGAAGGAATAGTGTGGAATCCAGCATTTTTACAGTGCATTTTACAAAAACCACACTGTAAAAAGGATTAAATTAAAAAGTAAGTAAACCCATTGCCTTACGTTCATTTTACTTAAAAAATGTAAAGTACTTCTGTTCCAACTTAGAAGTCTTAATTTTTACTTTTAGTTCATTTAGTTATTCATTTTAAGGCAGTGTTTACAAAAAAAAATAAAAAGTTAAGTCAACTAATCACTTTTTTACAGTGCAGAAGTTTGTAGTTTATCTACTTTACATTCTGTTAATGAAAAATGTTGACGAGCAATGTGCTGAAATATGTAAGAATCTGAATATATGCCTTTTTTTATTATTTCCGAGCAGAAATTTACTGGTTCAAAAACAAGAATGTATTTAAATTTGGCTGACAGCATTAAACATATCTATTGTGAATGTTTGTGAATGCGAACACACACACTTTTTTAAAGTCAGTGAACAGAAGCTATAAACCAAGGGTGCCCAAACTTTTTAATGTAAAGGGCTAAAAACCAAACATCAAGGGCCAAATCAAAGGTTACCATGGGCCAATTTTGGCCCGCGCGCCCTAGTTTGGGCATCTCTGCTCTAAACATTTTATAACTTTTGATTTACTCTGGAGATACAATATGAATTAGTAAGTGAAAAAACACACCAAGCAACTACAAGTTGGAAAATGTTATGCTCATTTTGACATGCTACACTCCTAACACGTGTAAGTGGTTTTTAATAAATCTTAGATTGTTAACAGAAAAGTCACACTTCATGGAAAACCGCTTAGCATCACACATTAGTGACTCCCACACACGTGCACACTTATCTTGATTCTTCCTCAGACAATAGCTAGTAAAACTCTTCATCAAATATGAGACGCTTTACAACTACAGTTCACATCACAGCAGGGAAAAATTATGAAGATGTTTTTTCATTAAATCTCAGAGTTGCTAAATTGCACTAGGAACAAAAATGGTGTCCCAAAGGAGGAAAAAAGGTAATAGTATCATGAAAAGATGTTTTGAAGCGGCAAGAGTTGATGTGTTTGCATAATATTGCTGCAGATTTTGTTGGATTGTATTGGATTAATGCAGTTTTAATTATTCTCTGGATACGTAGTGGAACAAAAAAAAAAAAACGCACACACACACATACCGTTTTCCAGTCTGAAGTGATTTATGTAAAATATGCATTTCCATATATTATTAAGTGCACAATATAAAGAATTACCATCCTACAGTAAGCTGGTGTTTACACTCATCAGCTGCTTGTGTTCCCTCACATTCCCTCAGTTAATGTTTTTATGTTATTTACCAAATTCTTTATAAAACTTCAAAATAAGTAGATAAAATAATCTTATTTCAAAGTTAAAACTGGATCATTGTGCATAGCCCATTGGCAGATTATTTAGCTTGTTTTAAGGAATAACTCATTTATTTTTAACATATTATTTCTGAAAAAAATACTTTTTTTTTGCTTTGCTAGAAAATGCTTCTTGATTTTTTGCAGTGTGGCAGGTTTTCCCACTCCTGAATGATTTTTTTTTCCAATGACACTTTGGCTGCAAGAATTATCAGACTTACGATTGCCATTCAGAATTAGGACTTGAACAGCTTAACCTATTGCACCCCTTGGAAACGGGGCATTTTCTAAGAAAAAAATGTATCAGTATGTCACTGCTTAGCCCCAGAATGACACAGGTTCTCAAGACAAATGACCAATGTGACAGAAGTCAATAAGAATGTGATCTAAAAGCAATAAGTGCTCAGAATCGCAGCATCCTCAGAGACCGATGTGCCGCCCTAATGGTCGTAATATGCAGCTGGATGGAGGACCCTGAGGGGACCCAGTGATTTCTGTCTTTTCACTCGGTCCCCAGCTTTTTTTCTTTTCTGTACTCTTCCCGTTTTCTTTTGCTAACTTCAGACTTGGTTAAGTTCAAGTTTTCCTTAAGGAACACTTTGGTTCCACTTTGAAATGGAACCTAAAACTTAAAACCCTTCATTATTCCTGAACACTTCCCCAGTGACCGTCCAGCTCAGGAAATAATCAATCCAGCCATCAAGTATTTATGTGCATATATTAATTGTCTTCAACTTTATCTAAAATCCTATACAGGACAAACATGCACAAAAGCAACTATTAAGACTCAAGTGGATATGTCGTAAATAATAATAAAACATTTAATAAAAAATAATAATAATATATATATATAAGAATATAATAAGAAGACATGAAAAGGAAAGAGTAAACAGACAACAGAAACGTATATGAATGTTTAATTGATGCTCAAACATTGATGCTTGTCTGTTCTCCTCTTTAGAAAGCTTGAGTCTTTTCTGCTGACCCTAAATTTGTTGCGGAAGTGGAATGAAAGTCCCAGCCAAGATCTCAAGCAGAGCACAAGGGTCATATCTGGCTGTGATTATTCTCATGACATCCGGAAGAGAAAATTGTGATACAAAAAAAAAAGAATTTTCATCAATCTAGTAGAGAAAGTGTGTTTGATCTATATTTAGATTTTTGTTAGTGTATATACAGTATGTGTTTTTTCCCAGTATATTGCCATGTGTCCCACTTAAGTTTACTGTTTCACTAACCTCCCCCCAAAAAAAATCACTATGCATAAAATGTTCTCATGTTTTACAGAAGACAACACAAACTAAAATGTTATTTAGTAATAAAAGTGTATAGATAAAAAAATGTGAAGAATCAGTTAAGGAAATATTTAAAGACTCAATTAATTGACATTTTAATCTTAATTTTATACTTTTCCAGATAGATAAAACTGACTTTATACATTTTTTACTTGAAATTTAAGAACTGTATAGAAACAAAATCAAATATAGATATAATACTAAAACCCATACCTATGAATCCAGAGAATCTGAGAAACCGTCAAAGTGTTTTTTATTTACTTCCACAGATGTGTACAGTATATGCATATAAAATGTGACATCTCCTAAATAACAGTCATGTCCTAGCATTTTAAAAAAATTCCATTTCCTTCTGACGAATATAGAAAAGCTTGTTTGCGGATTATTTTCCTTTTCATCACTCTATATAATATATCGCCATATCAAAACGTCCCTTTTTGGCATGCACAATTGCAATCATTCATCGCCAGCCAGGAAACGGTGGTGCAATTTACACCCCGTAGCGGATGACTGGTAGTTTGGTAAGCTATGTATTTATGGCTGGAAAGCACCATCTTTTCTGGGGATCGATTCGGCCAGGTGGAGGCGACAGTGTTTGGCGACTCAAAGGAGTGTAAATACCTGAAGACTAATGTCTCTGTTCCTGTGATCAATAAGCACCTCCTGCCTTCACTCCTGACTGCACTTGTGTTAAAAACAAATTTGTTAATTCTGACAATTTAATTGCTTTGCCTCCGTAGTCGCATATAAATGAGCATTTGAACCTGCACGGAAAAGGAAAACAGAGCTTAGAAGTGTAACGCAACTGCATGTATTTACATTAGAATTTGCTGAATGAAGGGAATGAATGAGCTATTTAAGTAAAGCTGATGTGTGAATGTAATCTTGCATCATGGGATTTTGACTCCTTTAAGGCACTGGTGCAGTTGTTCTTCACTCTAGTTTTTCTGAGCATTTTTTTTTTTTATTTCTCTACAGTATTCAAAGTTTTATTACATGATATTTTTATAAGTGGATGCATTTTAAAAAATCACTGCCTAAATTTTAGTTGAATCAAATTCACTTTTTTTAAGCTTACATCAGTGAAACTGACCAAAAATTAAACCTGATTAACTGAAATAAGTAAAGTAGCATAAAAAATTTTCATTGTCATAAATTGTTGTCATATCTTTGTCATAAAGAGTGTGCTTGATATAATTAATAGTCATCTAGTCAACTCCTATCCAAAAAAAGTCAACTTTTCATTTAAATTTGTTTAAATTAATAACACTTAACAATAGATTTTAATAGACTTACAGATATACACTGCCGGTCAAAAGTTTGGGGTCAGTAGGATTTGTAAATATTTTAAAATAAGGTTCTCCTGCTCACCAAGGTTGCATTTATTTCATCAAGAAATACAGAACAAATTGTAAAATTTTGAAATGTTATTATCTATAAAATAACTGTTCAAAAGTAGTTTATCATTTCATTTAATAGTTTATTTCAGTGATTTTAATGATAAATTTTTAGCTTCATTGCTCCAATCTTCAGATTCACATGTTCCTTCAGAAATCACTAAATTAATATTAATTATTATTATTATTATTATGATTATTATTAATGGTAATAGTAATAAAAGCAGTAATGACTTGAGTAACAACTTCATTTGAAACTACATACAATATGTTAAAATAAAATAAAATTTTAATAAAATTTATTTATTTTTTTGCATTTAATAAATTCTGCCTTAATGAACAAAATAATTTTCTTTAAAAAAAAAACATGAAAAATACAAATAAATCTGACCCCAAACGTTTGACCGGTAGTGTACTGATTATTGTTATGTATTTTGTTTGTTAATTACTCTTTATGTTGTCTAGATCTTACAAATGTGCTTCTTGTTTCTGTATATTCATTAAGCTGTTGCGTAAAAAGTGCAGTTAGACATCTCTCCTGTTTTGCAACTCAAGTTGTGATGTGAAATAATATACGCTGTGTGTTATTTCATATTACTTACGTCCAACATTATATGTAGTTTGACCTGCATTACTATATTTCACAATGCACTGGGAAGTGACTCCAGCTCGGCTTCAGACACAATAGTAAATAAACCTGAACAAATATTATTGCGGTTGAATGTGCAGAATTAACACCATTTTTCTGTCACATCCTCATGTCCACTCTGTCTGGTGTGAGCACTCGGGCATGTGGTATGTATTAGGAAGCTGGTAGTAATTTCGCTGCTGCTAACTACAAATTCTCTGGGGAGAGTTAATTACAGGAAGAGCGTTCTAAATATCAGTGCGCCAACATACCTTCCATGACAAGAGATTTCTTTGCTCTGCTTTTCTAATGGTTTAGGGCTCTATTTATAAAGAGTTGGCTTCAAGTGCAAATGCAAAACCCCTCAGGTGACGCATCTGGAGAAAGAGAGGTCAGAGGTCACATGACTGCGTCCACACACTTCAGGACTGGACTCTGTGTGTAGCTCCAGTAGGCCAAAGCCCTCTTATACCCTCTGTGTTTACATAGAAGAAGCATTGCCTTTGTTTCTACTGTAGACCCCATTTTGCCCCTCACCACTTGGGAATGCAGTGTTCTGTAAATGTTTACAGATTACCATTTTTCTTAAATAATCTATGCGGAACCTCAAGTCATGTACAGTTGAGATCAGACAGGGCTACTCCTGATTTTTGACAGGGTAAGTTTGGCTATGAACAGAATATATGTCTGATTATGGGCTAGATTTACTGGAATTCAGAATGGTTTAATATTAGCAAGCCCTGTTGTAATATTAGCAAATATTAGTCCTGTTATTAGATGCTGGTTATTAATAGCTGTAAGCAGATAGGCAATTAATGTATATTAATTCAATAAAGAAGCGCTTTTTTAATGATTGAATCACAAAGTCAGTTTTGGAAATGTTTAACGTTGGAAACATTTTGGACAGCTAAATGTGGATCTTAGTTTTTTTAGTCTGCATTTCTGACAGGCAAAACAACATATCACAGAGATCAATGTTGAAACTCAAACATGTGAGTTTTTTTTATGTAAATGACCAGTTTAATGTTAAAACATCGCAATTGAAACGTTATGGATCTGTGTTAAAAATATTAATCCATGAAATTAATATGCCGGAAAATGTTTTAGACGTAGACTGTTGTTGTCGCGTTAAGTTGAAGATACCACTTCTAATTTTTTTCTACCCTATGTAAAATTTCAAATAACTACAGCATATGGGTACAATAAATAAAAAGCGACATTAGCCTCCTGTCGTCAGCTTACCTGAGCAGAATTAACCCGTGTAAAGTTTTGCGCGGTTACGCTTGAAGGAACTGTGATGTGTTTTGTTTTGTGCAGCTCCAGAGGAGGACGTGCTGAAGGGCAAACAGTCCATCAGGAGTTCAGTGCTGGGGAATCAGAACTCAGAGAGTGAGCTGCTCTTGGAGGACGATGACACCCTCTCATCCTTGGAGGAGAAAGAGTTGGAGAATCTCACAGGTAAAGAACCTGCCTCACGACGCACTACGACAAAAAAGTGCTTTTCACGACAGCGAAATTTAAAACGCTCATTTAACCGAGCCCGAGTGCGCTTGCACAGGCAGCTGTGCGGATCGCGGAAGCGGTGCAGTTTGTTTCGTCGCGCTCTGGCGGTGTCAGTCACCCCCTCCTCTCCGCCGTTAATGAGGGGATCACACCATTATCTGAAGCAGTCCTCTCTCATTAGCGGCCTGCGAGCGGGTTAACTTTGAGTGAGGGTTGAAGAGCGCTTTAAGGCCCACAGTCCTGACAGACCACAGACTGATTTCAACTGGGTAGAAAATATTTTTTAAACGACTTAGAATTAAGTAATTCAAACTTTGTTTATTGTTTTTATAGCTAGATAAAGTGAAATATAAATTATTTTAGACATGTTTTTAAATGAAATGCTTAAACATGTTGATGCATTCATCAATTTGCTAAATAACACTTTTGTCCTCAAGCGGCCAAAAAACTGTTCACTTCGTTAAAAAAACTTTTTTCAAAACCACAAAAACAGCCTCTATGTCTAAATTAAGGACAATGTGAAGTAAATTATAAACAAATAACACCGTTTTCAAGCTTTTTGATGTGCTATTATAGCATTTTAACAGTGTATATTTTAAAGCAGGGCCATTTATGATGTAGATTAATTAATTTAACACCATCATAATTTTTTAGAATTAAGCATTAATTCGCATTAAATTGTTTGTTAATTATTGATTTATTTCAACCCGTTTCAACCCATTTTAACACTTGTAAATTCTTAGCATAATTTGTGCTAACTCTCTGCCCTATAATAAAAGATCATTTCTTTTTCGAATAAAGTTTAAATTATCGAGAGTATTCGCCTTGATGACGATCACCTACTTAGCAGGCTGTTTGGTTCAGGTGTAACTGAAACTTGTTCCGGTTTAGCAGGGGGAAACATGCTGTTTCTCAGCCGTATTACATGCTGATGAACTTATCTGATCATGCCATGCCTTCGTGTATCGAGGGGTGCTTAGGGAAATCAAAAATGGGCTTCTGGTCCTACTGACTGCAACGGCAGTTTGCAGGCGCAAATCCGATGCTTTGCGCGTGTAGTAGAGCGGCAGAAATTCCCCAGAGCGACCCTTCAACATTGTCATGCTGGCATAAATTAAGATTGATGACAGATTAAACCCAAAGCCCGCAATCAATGCGTCCTGATTGACAGCGCGTTTCAGCGCTTTTTGACATCTCGACTATACGGTTTCTATGACAGATCAAGCGCTTAAATATGTCATTGTGCACGGGATAATCCTATTTTCTGGATTAGTTTAATGAATTTGCTTTTTAAAGTGCGTTATTTTTTACTTAATTGCAGAACCAGCTATTAAATAAATTTATAGGTTATTGCTTTATTTGTTTACATTTTAGCAAACCATATTTTCGGTTTTAGTTGCTAAAAAGTAATATTAAGAGTGTTGGGCAATGGTGTTATACACATTAGGCCTTTATTGCAGTTCTTAATTTCCACTGGTAATATTTTCATTTAATTATTTAATTTTAATGTAAAATTGTGGATGCAATTAATTTAAGTTTAAAAAACAAAGTATGTATGTTGAATCTTAGGTTTTGACTTCGGCCTTATTATCCTCAAATGAATGTAGCTTTACTTTGCAGACCCCCCCTCCCCAAGCTTATTAAAACTAAAGATGTTCTATCAGGAAGTCAATATGTGCCCTTGTTGAGTTTATGTGTTCAAGTAAACACTCTGTACTCCTTTGAAATGGATTCTATGCCAAGGGCAGTAGAGGGTGGGGGAGGCAACACACATACACTCACACTAACCGCTGTGCTCTTCTGTGATTCGCAGGGCCTGTTAACCTGAGCACCAGTGCACAGCTGGTTGCGCCTGCTGTAGTAGTAAAAGGTACACTGTCCATCACGGCCCTGGAATTATACTTTGAGGTGGATGAAGAAGACCCAAGTTTTAAGAACATTGATCCCAAGGTAAGAAGGTTTCTCATCCAAAATAACTCCAAATTCCACGAGCTTTGCACACTTTGGGTAGAATGACAAGGCATGGAATAAACCAAGGTCCTTTATCATCTTACCATGTAAATCTTATTGTGCATGGCCATATCTTAACATAAAAACAGCTCAGAAAATAATGAGTGTTTGTTTCAGCTGTTCGTATTTGGGTTATGCTTTTAAAATGTCCCTTGCAATCACCGTTGGCTTATAGCTGAGGAGTGCCATCGAATGTCCTGACAATTTACTCAAATGCTCGAAGAGGATTTTGTTATATTTTTCTAAATGCTTTGTCAACAGGACTTTTGTTTTGCTTGTGGAAGAACAAAGTAGCTTTCCATATATCTTTAAATGTGAAATTCATTTGGTTTATGTGCTTGAAATAACTTGTTTTTTAAAAAGCTGTAAAAGCTAGATTCATTATAATTTTCTAGTTTACTATAATAAATAAGAAATTGTTATTTTTTACTTAAATCAAAAAAGATTTGTAAGTTTTTGCACATACTTTGTTTTTGTAGCAAAACATTGTGTATTTCAATAAGAAGTATTTGTAATTCTAATCAAATGCTGTTCTTTTATATTTAATAATAAAATGAGATTTTTATACAGAGTGAAATTTAGGCCCAAGCAATGTTTTCCAGTTGTACAAGTTAAAACGAACATTTTTCTGTGTAATGTTTCACTACATTTTAATTGATGCAATTAAGTGCTACTACTGTATGAGTGATTGGTTAAGTTATGTTTTTACCAATTAATATTTAGCAGTGTGAATGCTAATGTAACTTTTTTTTTGCAAATGCATTCGTTTTGCTGTTACTGAATATGCTTTAATCTTTATTTTGTAGCTTATGTCTACTTCGCTATTTCTATTTTTTCCTATCCTATAGGCTGGTGTCTATTTATAAAGTATATTTATCAAAAAGCAACAGGCCAAACATATTTTCTACAAGTTGAACGACCAGTCCACAAATACGCACTGCCCTAATGGTAAATCTAGACGTGTTTGTATCGAAAACAAATCTCCATAATGTATGTTAAATTATTCATGTGTCTAGTTTATGAATTGAATTCCCATCAATGCCAGGAGTTGTGTTTTTGAATTAATGACAGATGTCAAGTTTAAATTTCATCGTGTCATGATTTTATTACACGTTATTTTTTTTTTGTTCACATCATGAAAAGAAGAACTTGGCACGCTACATTTTGTAATTCGCAATTAAAGATCTTGTGCATATATTTAAATAAAATTTTCACTTTGTGAAAACAGTTCAAACAAATAACAAAATCATTACACTTAGTTTAAAATGTACCTTCATTTCTCTCTCCTGAAATGTCCCGTTTGAGCCTTGGCAAAAGCAAATGCTTCAGGGTTTTCTAAGTTTCATTTTAATCTTTTATTTTCTTGCTTTCGTTACCCGGAGAGCACCACGATCACATTCTCTCCACTTTCAGTGTTGTGATCGCAAACGTCCGTAAATAGGCTATTCACCATCATAAAATGTCCTCCTTTTGCATCTTACAGTTTATCCAAACTTTTAGCGTTGGTAAGGATTTCTCTTGCCAGTCTCCAGGTCTGTTTGGCCGCTGTCTCCAGAGCCGAGTGTGGTTTACCCTGAAACAGGTCTAGATTGGGTAAGAAGTAATGTGGGCACCGGCGGCACTGCAGGCAGGAGATGAGCTGCAGCAGAATACCGTTCAGTCGGTCGCCGAGGCACGACTCGTCCAGGTCAGTCTCCCAGCGGGGTGTTTCTCGCACTCGTATAGCAGCAGGGTCTTCATGTGGTAGTTATTGAGCGGCTTGTCCCGGCAGCTCGAGGTGTCGGTCACGGAGGAGTCTTAGAACAGAGAGGCATTTCTTCCTACAGCCCGACATCAGAAGCCCTATTCTCGGCCTCGGCGAACTTGCAAGACCCAGGCGTCGCTTTCCGCCGAGCTCTGCTTGCCGTTAACGAGTAGCACTCTTTAGAGAGCAGGTTAAACCCCTCCGCTTTCACCTCCGCCACCCGGTTCGGCCCGGGCCACGGGATGTGAGGCATGGGCCACTGAGCGGCACTCCTAGGCCAGATGCCCGTGCACTTGAAGGCCGGGGTGATTTGCACCACGTATCTCTCCCGAATGCGCAGTTTTCACTTCGCTCGTGTCTGCCACCATCTTAACCACGTCCCGGGTAACTGCATTTATCCACGGCCTGGGCAACCAGCGTCTGGAAGCGGGAGCGAATCTTTCGTGCCGATAGATAACCGGAGGGCTGGTGATGAACTCCACCCAACAGGGACATGCTCCTCTTGCGGCCGTCGCTGAAGTTTGAGCACCCGCGCAGCCCGGCAGAGAGCCATCGTCCACGAAGTTGAACACCCCCATCTGGTTCAGGTAAAGCACGACCTCAAACTCGTTGGGTGCGATGACCTCCATGCCCTCATAGCGCGCGTCTATCTCGCTCAGGGAGCTGATGAAACGGGGCTCTGGACCTCCACCTCCTTCAGCACATCCGACACCACCTTACACACCTCTCGTATGTCTTGGCGATTGCCGCTTTGCGCGCCTGGATCTTTCGTTGTAATATTATTAAGCTGGTAAACCAGCTTTGCTTGCGTTGCAATCATGTTTTGGGCACAGATCCGGACTGTAGACCGGAGTTTCGCAGTACGCCGATGGATCCAATGCTTACCGGTGAAGCCAGAGGCACAACTCCCAGGAAAAGAAAAAAAACAAAAACAAAAGATCAAGTGATGATGAAGTTTGCGCCCGCAGCGGATAGACGTCAAGTTTGGACAGGAAACGGATGGATGCAAGACAGTGCAACTTCTTCAGCTCAACTTGAAAAAGGTTTTTAGGGTTTAACTTGCTCTTCGAGCCAGTATCAGCTGCAGGATGAATCTCCGCGCATCATGTCATCATCTCTCTCACTTGTGTTTGCGCGTGAAAACTGTGCGCCAGTGTGCAGGTGTCCCAGACTCAGCCGTGAGTGTTGAATTGTTTAGTTTATGAATGGTCCTGTAGCTGGAGGTGAAAAGGGGACGGGCGTTTGTTCGTAAGCACAATCAGAAGCGTAGCTGTCAGTGCAGTCGTCCAATCACAGCCACGGTTGCGCTGGGAGAGACTCTCTCCTCCTGAACATCCAGCGCTCGAGCCACGGCTCCTCCAGGTTAGGCTATACCGACCGCAGCAAGAGCACGTATTTCACCTTGAAGCCTTTACTTTCTTTAACTTGCATTACAACGATTTGACATGTTGGGCTTGTTGTTTTTGTTTGCGTAGTTACATTTGATTAAGTAGCATGTACAATGAAATACAATTTTTGTAATAATTGCATGTCAGGTGATTTACTTTGTTTACATAGCCTTTTATTCAGTTATTGATGTTCAAGAACTGACTGTTGTAGTTTTTTTTTTTTTTTTGTTAAATAAGACATTAAATTAAAGGACCCGCGTTTGCTTGTGTTTTATTCATCCTCCGCCGTATCACAATCAGAAAACTGGATGCTACTTTACATCGATCAGATATGCGCACTTGCGTTCGTGTGTGTGTGTGTGTGTGTGTGTGATTGTGGCCGCATGGTTGTGTAGAATCTGTAATTTTGTGATGGAAATGGAAGCCTAAAGATTTCTACAGGTTAAATAGTAGATATCTATTCTAATTCTTCAGGCATGTAATAGCAACAAATTAATGAAAAAAAAAAAAATATATATATATATATATATATATATATATATGCAGAGAGTTATTATCTTTTTAATTTCGATTGACCTCTCCTGTGAATCATGATTATTACAGACTGGAATTATTTTACAGACTGGAAATCATCGCTGTATGGTGTTGTTGTAATTAGATGACAGTGAGCTGTAATGAATTGGGTTTAGAAACGCTCCAGTGCGGATGAGCAACCTGCGCATGTTTACATAAATATTCAGGACTTAACCCATGTATGCATTTGATGTAAATAAAATAAAGAAATGTTTTAATTTCAATAACGATAATTCTAATAGCCTAATAATACTTCTTCTTCTTCTTCTTCTTCTTCTTCTTCTTCTTCTTCTTCTTCTTCTTCTTATTATTATTATTATTATTATTATTATAAACAATTCATTGCAATGTAAAAATATCGCATATTTGTTATTTAAAGTTAAAGTTATGCTCGTACTTGTATAAATGTATTGTTTCATTTTTGAAAGGCATTTATTTACTTGGTGAATTTGTGTACTGAGTGAATTTGTGAGTTTTATGCAAGTAATTTAGTGTGCTTCTATCACTATTTGGTGCGCGTTATTAGAATTGTCTTTATTTTTAATTGCCTTTATAAATAACGCAGTGGCTTTCGTTCTCTTGATTTACAGTATTCGTTGCGGTGATTTAATTTTTTTTATTTTTTATTTGATTACCTTTTTCTCTTTTTTGTGATCTGTGTTCTTACATGAGTTATGTGAATGAGCAACATCTCATCGGCTGCATAGCATGTGAAGATGAATAATTTAGAGAGTGGAGATTGTTTGGGGTGGTAATTGAGGTCTCTTATCAAGCTGAACTTCATGTTGTATGAGTTGAGCTCTCATGAGCTGTCTTAACGACCGGCTTACGGGGAAGCTCGCAGATACAGCGCTGCGTGGTGGAAAGACGGGTTGCGGTAAATGAGGCCATTCAAAGTATCGATCCGTCGCGAATGAGTGTGTTTTTACAGCGAGAGGAACGAACGTCAAGAGTTTGTGTTGTTAAGCCCATCTGAGAGCCCGCGGTGTTTCATTTTTCGCTTGAGTAAAACAGTGTTTGTTAGTGTCACGCTGAGCGAATTCTTTGTCTTCACGGTGTTTTCTTTAATTACACAAACATTGTTTTTGCTACTAAACCAAGTGAAACGACAACAAAATCAGACGCCGGTAGATGATTATAATTGCTACATCGATGGGAATATGTATTTTTTTATTATTTAAGTTCTAATATTTTGGACTTGTAAATTAAAATGGAAGAATATGCAACAGGTTATTGCTAACGAAAATTGGAGTCATGTCATGCTTCATCTTTTCATAGAGGCCTAGGACATTTTCTGTAACGACCGAAGTTAATTGAGCTGTATGGCAAATTATTTAATGGATGGTCTGCTATCATCAATTTGTAATCTGTGCGAAAAATACGAAAAGCAAAATTAAAATACTTGCTTCAAGATATCAGGACCGAATCCTCGTGTAATTAAATATTAATTCTAAATGGGTTCAATTAGGTTTAACACTTTTACATACAGCACTACTGTTAATGATTGTAAAAAAAACATTAGAGAAATAACGAATGCTTATTATTATTATTATTAGATGTTTTTGGAAAAAAATGAAAATATTAACCACTTTTTTTCTTTCTATAAGCTAATTAATTTCAAGATTACAATAGCTAATGCCTAATGAAGCGAATAAATCACTTTTAATTACTTTTATTAATGGGTTTATTAAGTAAAGTTTATCAAGTTTTGTCCTTATTAACAACAGTCAAACTAAATTTATTTTTCATAAATTTTTGGCCAAACTGTCTAATTCAATTCATTTTTATTGTTATATTAAATACCGGTTTTGGCCAATTGGTACAATTTAATATATCAATGTGAGAAATAAATACTATTGTAAATTTAGTTAATTAATGTGAATAAAATTGTACTAAAATTATTTAATTTTAATAGGAGTTTTGCCTTTTTTTGGGACAAATTTATTGATTATATAAATGGGTGAGCAATTTGGAATCTCAAGACTGCTGACAAACTCACCATGATGTCATTTAAAAAATACTATTACATCCATCTTATTATTTTCTTTTTTATTTTATAATATCTTTATGAAATTACATTCAAGAAAGGCCAACAAACAATTTCAGATGTACTCTTTTTTTGAGCATTATTTAATGTCCTCATTTCACTTGAAATGTTTTAATATAAAGGCAAAGGACCTTTATCAACATTAGCCAAGCTTTGAGCCACTGAAAGCTTAGCCAGTAGTTGCAATGTGCCAAAAAAAAAAGTGTTCTTAAGCCTAATGGTACACTTAGCAGAAATGAATAGAACCGTTTAAGTAAGCTTCAGCACAAGAAGAAATGCTTTTGGGCTCTCTTCTTCCCCTTTATCTCTTTCTTTTTTTTTGTGAAAACATTCAGTATTATCTGGAGAGCAAAAGAGCTTTGGTCTTATTGAGCAGCCTGAACGAGAAGATGAGAGAGGCACGGTAGTGTGGAGCCACTCCTCTTTGATCTGATGACTCCACTCTGATCCTCTCTACAACGCTGGACAGTGTCTGATAAGACTCTCTCTCTTTCTCTACACCTCCGAGAGGCTAACATGATTTCCAGGTCATTTGACCTAGTTTAAAAAAACAGCCAGATAGTGTTAGCTGATCAAAGAAAAAAAGAAAAACCATCATCCAGGTATACCTTCAGAACTAAGACAAGCTCAGAACATATTTCTGAGCATATTCAAACAGGAAAAATGTGAAGATTTTGTCCACATAGAGAAGAAACATTCTTTTATGCTTAATAGTCCCATCATACTTTGTCAGTCAGTCGCTCACTTTTGGGAATTTCATGACTTTTCTGACTGTGATGGATTATTAAGTTATGTTTCCTGTGTTTTTGTCTTTGACCATATTATTTACTACTAGTAGTATTTTTTTCTATTCATATATGTACAATCCCTTTGTCGTAAGTGTTAAGAGATCCTTTGTGAATAAAAACATGACTACAGTGCTTGTTTCGGAGAGAAAAAAGGCCAAAAAAAACCCAAAACGCTGCATTTTTTTTCTGTGTCTCAGCTGAAGTTAGCATGTTTTGCTCTTTCATGTCATTGATAAGAGGGGAAGAATGTCAGTTACAGATGCTTTTAGCCCTTAGTCTTTTTCTGCCCTACAATGGAAATGTGAGAGGCATCAGGCAAAAAAAAAAAAGGCACACCGTCTTACCCATGTTTCGCACACATACACACAGCAGGCCCCAGCTGCATTTGCCCCTAGGAGACAGCCCCAAACAAGTCAACCAGTGGTACTAATTGCTTGGCAGGCCTTTCCGCATCTGCCAGTGAGATCTGGTGAGGTCATGGAGCAGATGGGTGTCTCTCTGTGTCCCTTACATTCACCGTATGCATTTGATCCTGATCGGATAATTTGCTATGTTGTGCTCATGATTCTATTTACTATCGCCATTCTGCTCTTTAACATCTTGATATTTTCGAGTTAATCAGCACAGGAGACACTACAGGGTGAATAATTTTCTCGTCTCATTTGTTCTTCAAAGTAAAAAATATTTATCAATAAGTTTTTCTGTTTGAAAATGTTTTAAATAATGCTGCATGACATTCATGTTGATAAATGACTTCATTATGTCAAGTGAAGTTTATATACAATTGAAGTCATATTTATTAGCCCCCCTGAATTATTAGCCTCCCTGTTTATTTTTTCCCTATTTTTTGTTTAACGGAGAGAAGCTTTTTTTCTACACATTTCTAAACATAATAGTTTTAATAACCCATATCTAATAACTGATTTCTTTTATCTTTGCCATGATGACAGTAAGTAATATTTTACTAGAGATTTTTCAAGAAACTTCTATACAGCTTAAAGGGACATTTAGAGGCTTAACTAGGTCAATTAGGTTAATGGGCAGTTTAGGATAATTAGGCAAGTTATTGTATAACAATGTTTTTTTTTTCTGTAGACTATCGAAAATTGTGTTTAAAAAATTAAAAACTGCTTTTATTCTAGCCAAAATAAAACAAATAAGGCTTTCTTCAGAAGAAAAAATATTATCAGACATACTGTGACAATTTCTTTGCTCTGTTAAGCATAATTTGGGAAATACAAAGGGGGGCTAATAATTCTGACTTCAACTTTAAATCATCTTGGAAGTTGCATTTCTGTAAAAATAAATGATACCAAGTACCAATTCTCACTCTTAATCAGCCTTATTAGGCCCACACCGAATCTGCACGCACAGAAATACACAGATTTCCATAGATTTTTAGCCCATCATTGAGTCTATGATTTTACTTATGTGTGTAGATTTATATTTATTCTGTTTTTAAATTTCCTTTTTCACTTTTTAACATTTCACTAATATTATTGTGATATAATAATAATATTAAAATCTTCATATGATTTATTTACAATACAGTTTGGAAAGCAGTATGTTCTGTCTTTTAGTAGATATATTATATGAGAGACTTGCTGTGTTTACCAAATAAGTGGAACATTGTACATTTACATTGTAAACATTAAATAAAAGTAAAAACTGTATTATTTTTTTATTTCGTATATGAAGTTTTTAGTTATGATACTCCTAAAATGATTCTGTCTGGCCCTACTTATTACCTGCCTATTGTTTAGGTATTCTACATCTCTAACTCTATACCTAAATCCAACTACTACCTTAAAAACTATTAATAAGCAGCAGTTTCTTGAGCTAACGTTAATAGTTAAAAAAAATAAAGTGTTACTCTTTTATTATTTGTGTTTTTATGAATATAATGATCCGTTAAAAAGTCAAAAAAGATCTTGCATTTCTAATTACTTATGCATCATTAATCCACCTGGAAATGTCACTGTGGGATTCTGTAGTCAGTGCTACTGAAATTCTGAAAAAATATTCACAGTGTGCTACAGCAGGGTTGGAAAGAATCCAACAGAAGCATTCTGGAGAATATTTTAAAAGTCATCATGAGATCCCAAAATAAACATGGTTTACTTTAACTCGCATTGCTGTTCTTGAGTTGAACAGTTAAGCTGTTAAAGTTAATCCCCAGAAAAAAAGACTTTTCCCCATAATCTTTATTTTAAATCTGAAAATTTGCTTCCCATCTGGAATGCCATTGCTTCTGTGATGTCAGTTTGATCACTAGTGAAAGATCACTTTTTGTTCAAGTTTGCTGTGAGCAAGAAATGGTGAGGCTTTTCAATATTCCCTTTCAGTAAATACGTCAAAATTCACTAAGAGCTTCTGATTCGTGTTTGCTTTATCCTTTCTAATTTTGGAATGTACAACATGAATGCCATTTTAATATCGTTTTTATTATAGCACACACATGATTTGTAAGCAAAAATTTTTACATTATAGCATTGTTGAAAATCATTATATTTAATTTAGCATTACTGTATTAGATATGCTTTTATAAATATAACATCTCTGTGAACTACAGGGTAACTAATGCCATACTTAAAAAGTACATTGTACACTACCGGTCAAATGTTTGGGGTCAGTTTTTGGTTTTGTTTTTTCATTTTTATTTTTCAAGAAAATTATTCTATTCATCAAAGCAGCATTTATTTAATGTACAAAAAAATATATATATATATATATATATTTAATAAATTTTTAAAAACTGTTTTTTTGTATGCAGTTTCAAATGAAATTATTACTCTAGCCATTATTGCTTTTATTACTATTATTAAAAATAATAATATCAGTAATAATAAAATTAATAATAATAACTAACATTGGAGTGATTTCTGAAGGATCATGTGACTGAAGACTGGAGTAATGAAGCTGAAATTTCATCTTTAAAATCACTGGAATAAATTATTAAATGAAATGATAAACTATTTTTAAACCGTTATTTTATTGTGCAATAATATTTCACAATTTTACACTTTGTACTGCATTTAAATAAACTGCAGCCTTGGTTAGCAGGAGAAGCTTATTTGAAAACATTTTACAGTAAAATCCTACTGACCCTAAACTTTTGACTGGTAGTGTACATACATTTAGAAAATCCAAATCTTTTCTGGGACCAATTTCTCTGTGAAATGCCTCCTCTTTGACTTTATTTGGTCAGCTAGTGAAGCAAACATTTATCTTTTGTTGTTAGTATATAAGTATATCCTCCCAGTGTCATCCACTGCAGTAGAGCATGTTGTGACGAGCTAGTTCACACCTAATTGAGTAGGAGGAGAAGAGGGAAGGTGGGAGGGATGTTACGCAGGGAAAGTATTGTTACGATTGTCACAAGAATCCTGGAGTGGCTCGTTGCTCCGAGCACATGCAATCTCACTTTTTTGCCATGAATGACCTTCGGCTGCTGCTGATCAGTGTCAGGTTGTCTGAAGATCTTATTGATTTTTCAGTTAGCTGAAAGTAGTTTGTGCAGAGGCAAATGACCAACCATAGCAGCTCTGTCACTATCAATGAGCTGGAGGAGAGCAGCCGTGACTGTTGCTCATATCAGCTTTATATGCTAGTCCCTGCACGAGTCCATAACTGATAGGCAATACAGTGAGTGTGAATGATGAGGATCTCGCCTCTCTCTCTTTCTCTCTCTCTCTCTCTCTCTCTCTCTCTCTCTCTCTCTCTCTCTCTCTCTCTCCTCTCTCTCTCTCTCTCTCTCTATTTCTCTCTCTCTCTCTCTCTCTCTCTCTCTTTCTCTTTATTTTTCTCTAATCAAAAGAGCTTTTTTTTTGGCATGACGTGTCAAGTATTGCCAAAGCATTGCCCATTACATAAACAATAACTATAATCGTGATTATGTAGTGTCATTATATAATTAATTATAATAATTTGTAAAGTGATTATATAATACATATATACATACAAAAAAAGAAATAAAATACTAATATAAGGATCGATCTCTCTTGTTTTCTCAGTTCAATTCACAATTACTTTATGGGCATGACTGTAAAGTACAATATTATGTGGAGATATGTGGAGAAATATAATAACATTGAAAACATCAAAATAACCCTCTCTAAAACAGTCTGATACAGTTTTGAAAACTAAGATTCAGGGCTCTATTTTAACGATCTAAATATACAGTAAAAATATGGTTTGCGCCGCAGTGCATGGTCTAACAGGGTTGTGCTTGTTCTTTTAATAAGTTATGGTTGTGTTTCGAGCATAACATGCATTAAACCAAGCAGAGACTCATCTGCCATTCACTTTAATAGTCAGTTACGTCAAGCCATGGCGCGTTTGCTATTTACATAGCAGTCTTTGTAAGTGCAAAAACTGAACGCTTCACTAAAGAGAAAACAGTTAAACAGACCATCTGCATAAGGATAAAGAATGAGCCTCCTCCATTCTGCCTCTTTACTTTCTCTTTACATTACTTTAACTCTTTACTTTACTCCTTTACTTTCATGGATAAGGAAACAGTGTTGTACGCACTTCACTGAAGACATCCATTAGCCTACATATTTAATTTAGTTTGTTAAGCGCAAAGATTTTTTTCAAAACTATTTCTAAATTCAGTTCAAATTTCCAGCAAACAAATAAATGAACAATAATACCGAAGTGTGGTCCAAAAACTGAGTTAAAACCAAATACACGTCCTATGCCCCATAGGTGGACAAGGTGGACAGGTCTAAGCTTGATTTTATTAAAACAAACATAAATATGCATATAATAAATAATACTATTAATGATAATAACATTAAACAAAAGCAAATTATCATAAATAATCACCCCGAGATGAAGCAGGCATGGAGGCAGTGGTTTTTATATTTATGTAGAAAATAACAATTTTTGTAAAATTTTAATCTTTAATTCTTTTTCATTTGTAAAGATATTTACATATTGCTTTATGTCCTACGTGTATTAAGCAACGTGTAAGCATTTAAGGCGCACAACTAACGTGCTCTGCGCTGGACTTTAAAACAGCTTTCAGCTGGTCAATTGTTCAGTCTATTATAGTTCCTCAAAATAGCAAAACGCCAACAATGTGTCTTAACATACCTCCTTTCTAGACTGGAACAGCCATGAGTCCACAAAGTGGTGCAAATGGATTTACTATTTAAACAACGTAGCACAAAAGGGGAAAATTAGGGTTGCGTTGGTCTGAAAACAGCAACAAATCGTGCTAAACAGGTCTTGAGCCTTATTGCGCCGCGCGTATGATAGGACCCTCAGTATTCAATTTACAATTGGAAATTTAAAAAAAAAACATTTAAAAACAAAGTTTAATTTTAAAAGTGTGAGAAATATTCATCTCCACTTTTGCTTGAAACAAAAAATCTTAATCAGATAATATGTCTTTTACAAAAAATATATTATATTAAGTTGAAGCATACTTTAATAGACCTGAAGTATAAGCACATTCTGTGGAAATTATTAAAGAATTTGTATTACTTTACATAAAATCATTATGAAAACCGCTACCCACTTTCACTCTCTCTTTGCCATTTTCCATTTTATGCATTTGATGTGTTTCTATCTGTGCACATTTTGTTACTATCCTACACTTTCTTAGGTCATATTTAAATAGATTTATCAATTCAGAATGAGTGTTGAGAAGGGACAATTTTTATTTTATCAATGAATTATTTTGAAAATTATTCTTACACGTAGTAGTTTATGGAACATGTAATGACCTGCTTCATTTAGCAGTGAAGGAAAATTATTGTCTGAAAAAAACTGTTTAAAATACTTATAGTCATTTAACATAAGAATAAAAAGATAATTCACAATATATTCCAGAGCTCTTTGTTTTTTTTGGTTTTTTTTTAATGTTTAAGCTAATTAATTTAAAATAATGTAATTATAAGCAATGTACAAGCACATCACTAGAAGAAATGTGGGTAACACAATACCTAAACCTAACTACTAACTTAACATAGTTAACGGTTTGCTAATAGTAAGAAACACTGTAAAAAGTTCCAAACAGTTCCTTCATGTTGTCCCAACACATTAAGTTAACATGGACAAATTAAGTTAATTTAACAGTTTATAATTTTAAGTTGATTGAACACAAAACAGTCAAGTTGTCAAAAAAAAAACTCAAGAATTGGGATGTTTCATCTCTTTTTTAAATAAGTTGTTTGAACAAATAATTTAGAGTGATAATAAAATTATACAAGCATTTATAAACACAAGACTAAATACGTATAGACAGTATTGCTGTTTCATGACCCTGATAGCAGCTAAACGGACACTGCGCTCTTTTTTTGTCCCACTCAATGTACAGTATACCATCTACCTCTCGCTGAGGTTATTCCTGCAATGAAGTCATCCAGTATGAAGCAGGTCACTGATCCTGTCCACTGATACAGCAATGATAATTGAATGCTGAGAGCAAGCAAGAAACAGATTTGTGACAGAAACATCTCAAAGTCAAGGAGAGCTGCCCTCATTCTTCCAACTTGCATCCTTCATTGAATTTATAGTCTGTTTCTATTGTGGCCTTCTTTCCCCTGTGGCACTTTTATGGTCTGGGACGGACATCATTCTAAAGAGATGTTTCAGAGAGATGCATTGTGCTACTCTAGAGCTACTGGTGAAGGTCATCGTCAGTTTTATACTATAATGACTGTGTCCTGCAGATGATGCTTTGGTCTGTGGTTTGGTATCGACCGTTTTAGTTGAAGTCATATTCTAAATTAGGATAACATCTTTAATAGACTGTTGATTAAAAACATTTCACTGTTTATTCTTCAGTTTGTAAAAAAAATGCACAACAGAATATTATCTACACACTAAAAAAAAGATTTGTTTGGTGTAGTAATATCTAATAAACTTACTGTCATACGTTTTAATTTGTGATATTAATGTCAAGTAAAGTATTTAATATTTACACATTTACTTGATGTATTAAATCAAATGAGTGGAAACAGTTAAATATTGATTTTCATTTATTTGTAATATTTGAATATTTTCTAATCGCAAACCTAGTAATATTAAGTAAAATTCAATAATGGATATGCAGTATTGCATGTAGTTCTCAGCATGGTTTGCATGGGATTAAATTAAGAGCAATCTTAGGTGTTTAAATTTAAGAAAGTGACTTGTTAGAGTTTAAATCATCATTTGTTTAAAGATTAAGAGGAGTTGAAAGTTTATCACCACCTTGCAGAAGAGTAGCACTCATGCTTTGGGTCTTGGCATTTTTATAATCAGCAATAATGTTTGATGCTTCACTCAGATAGCCGTAGCTGTGCTAACACTAGCTCTAAAATCATAAAGCATTTTAAAAGTCAATTGGCTTTTGGGTTCAATTTGCTTAAAATAAAGTGAAATAATGCATTTGAAGTTAATGGAAATGTGACTTAATTAACTTAAGTTACGCCTTATATAACTAAGATTGGCTTAATTTGATAAGAGCAATGTTCCTTCTGCTAAAAAAAGAACTTGACATTTCTTGATTAATTTAAATAAATATACAATAAAGATATAAAGATAATCAATTAACTTAATTTAGGAGCGTTAGGTTAAACAAGTAAATTTTACGTGATATTGGCAAGTTAATAGTATTTGATATAAGATTTAAATGTACAGTATTTTAAAGTAATTTTAAAGTAAAATTTACTTGAACTTTGCTCATGCAACTTGCTCAAGTTTTTATGAAGAGTTATTTTTTTTTCAATGCAGAATATTTTGTGTATGCAGAGTATTAAATCATAGAACTGAATGACAAAAAATGTACTTTAGACTGATCTTAGACTCAAAAGAAACGGATAACTATGCTATACTTTCATAAACAAAGACCTTTGACTTTCTATAATACCATTTAAACATTTGCAGCCATTATTATTGTTTAAAGAAGCTACTAATATTGCTGTTTGGTATGGACATGCAGTATAGAATGTTATGAACCATTTCTCTTTCAAACAAATTATGTTGAAATGACTGATCATCATAGAAAGGAACTTCCTAGAAATATTAAACAACACAAGTGTTTTTAGTAGGGTTGTCATGATACCATTAATTCATTTCAAGATCCTATACCAGATGAAGTATCGTAATTCCAAGTAGTATTGCGATACTGTAATTCATCACGCAATTCCATAAAATAAAAAAAGTCAGAAATACTGTATTTTATTTGTTATAATAGGCCTACCTGAAATGAATGAATAATTCCCTTATTATTGAAAAAAGTATTTTCACATCTTTTTTTTTTTTAACTAAAATGTATTTTTACCCAAAAAAAAACATTAAAATAAAGATGCACTAACTTAAGCTATATGAAGTGGTCAAAAATAGTTTAATGTTTCCTGTTGGGTTTCTCATCTAATGTTTTTTTTTCAGTGTTATCTGGTAAGAATCCAAATTAATTTAGAATTTCACTTTGTGAGTTGAAATTATTTTTGACAGGAGCAGAAATGAACGGATTCAGGTTCGAACTGAAGTATCCAAAAATATGCAATAGGCTAGCATAAAAGGCACAAATTCTACACAGTTTTGCAACCTTAGAAGGCTCCATAGACTGTTAAAATTAAATGGTCTATTGTTGCACAAACCTCGGAGCATTTTAGTGACTTTTCCACATGCAACATTGTAGACAGACCGTTAATAACGATACTACCGTTTACAAACTACAGTGGCACCGCCAGTATTTTGGAGCCAAAGTATCACGATGCAAACGTAGTACCAGTAAACTGTACAACCCTAGTTTTTAGTATTTATTTTAAACACCAAATCAGCATATTAAAGTGCTTATGTATCTTATGACACAGATGAAAGCTGATATATCAGCTTCGCCATCTCAGGAGTTCACATAGAATTCCACTGAGGAGAGAAAGAAAACAAGAGAGAAAAAACATATTAATAAAGACTGCTATTTACAAAAATAAATAAATAATAATAATAATAACTCTGATTTGTACTTCTGGGTAAAGACTTGACTTTGGTCTCTGACCTTGACTTCAGTCTTCTACACTAAGAATACAAATCAGGTGTTAAATTAGACTTTAAATACACAACGTGATCCAACCAAAGGAATAGAGTACCAGCAGATAAACAGTATGAGTACCAGCAGACTGAGTATATTATACAATAGAAGGCCATTACCAGTGGTCCCCTTTCGCCAGACAGAAGGTGGGTTTCCCGCACCTGAGTCTAGCTGCTCCATCTTCCTCTGCCGACAGGGTGAAGGTTCGGGGCCTCCCAGTCCCCTGATTGATCTGCTCTCCATCATTTACTCAGCAGAGCAGTCACTGACACACGTCATGGCATATGCTGCTAGCCAGATGGATGAGACTCTTTATGGATGCCAGAGTAACGTGTTTGTCTGAGATTAGATGCACACCTTTGTCCTCTTCTACTGCTAAATATTATTGAGATTATAATCCAGCTTTTCAGTCATTTGGTGACACTTTCTTTAACTATAGAAAACTCTTCATGTGTATAATAAATCAGGTTCAAGTTCTATACGTTTGTTTTTTCAACTTGTTTCCTTCTGTTTTGAAGATCCACAACTCTCAGCTTTGCTTCCACCTCAGCCTTGGTTAATGATGCATCCAGTCTGGTTGAAATGGTGTCTCCATGGGGACCCAATAAGGCCAGTCGCCCATGACAGAATCTTATAGTTGACAGTTTGATCAAACATCATTTAATCCAATTGATTGTTAAGGAGTTTGAATTACTGTGCTCCACACTAATAACACTTTAAAGACAAAGGCGAGCATCTTGGTTTTTTCTTTTCCGCATACGTTTCCCTGGGTCATGGGGCAATTCATTGTACTTTTCTCTATTTTACAGAGGAGTGGATGGGTCGACAAACTACTTTTTGACCAAAATGGTGCTGGTGCCATCAGCACTGATATGTGAGCAAATGACGACATGCCAGGTTATGGTACAGTAGTATATATGACTATGAAGCAATTAAAGAATATATGGCAGATTAACATGTTGGTTAGGGCTGGATGATAAAATCGGTATCAGTATTTATTGACTGAACATCATTGTCAATATCAATAAAAAAGATTCGTTATGTAGTTTCGGAATGAAAGTTTTATTAAAATATGGCTGCTGAGCATGTGCCTTGGAAGCAATGCTAATAAGCTTAGGGTGTAAGTTTGTCATTTCCAATGCCCTCGACTTGCACGACTTGCAAATGGGAGAGGCGCACACATGTTGTGCAAGCGGTGCGCACGTGAACCGCGGTCATTTTCTAACCGCACCTTGTTGAAAACATCTCAACTTTTCCGAATGCCATGAGCACATCGCAGTTCATGTAAGTAAAACTAACCAATCTGCTTCACACTTTGTATGGAATATAATAACGGCAGACTCATTACTTCAGACAAACACAGCGCACCCAAACACTGCAGTACTTTTTACTTTTCTCTATAAACTTGCATCAGTGCTGCAGCTATGGTTTGTCCCTCTGTCGTCCTCTGAGAAAATGCTTGATGTCACCTAGTTATGAAAGAAACCAGAGGAGCGCGAGCACAAAGTCCATTGTAAATGGCCAAGGTCAGCTTGTCGTTTCAGGTCAGAAAAGCAACACATGCAAAAATGAGTGCAGTGGCTAGCAGCAGTGAGGAAATTGTAAATAAAAAAGGATCTAAGGATGTCGTCAAAGTGGCTTTTTAGTTTCTTTTCTTGTGCGTCCCGGCCACTAGCTCCCTATCTGAAAGATTTTTTTATGTTTTAATTTAGATATTTAACTTCACAATTTGTAATGTTGCAATATGTATTTGAATAATGATGGTTCGTTCCTTTACTTGAAAGCTCAAATTTGATAATCATAATTTCTTTTGCTGACAGAGTTTGAGGTTTACTGTGTCATTATTATTTAGACCTTAAAGTTTGCTTTGATTGTTCAGTACCATTGCACACACTTTGTAACATTTTCTTTATCAAGAGTCTCTTAAACACTTATGTTTATTTTATTATAAAGAGATCTGATATTTTGTTTAAATATTTTAGTTTTTAACTATTAAAACTATTTGCCTTAGAAATGTTGGTAAATTAAAATAAAGTTGTTAATAAAAAAATTCTAATATTCCTAAATATATTGTTAAAAAATGTTCAGTAATTATTGATATCGAATGATTTGAACATGATACCGTGATCACTTTTTACAATGTTACCCAGCCCTAATGTTGGTATCCTATTATTTTCCTGATTTCTTTGTTTTAGCAGATTTTTTGTCAGAATTTTATTTATTAATTACTTTTTTTTTTTTTTTTTTTTGCAAGTTGTCTTGAGTCTTAGGCCCTGTTTGAACCTAGTATTAACATTTTTACCAGTCCAGTTACAAGCAGACAACACTTATTGTGGGTACTATTGGGGACTAAAACATTTTGAGGTTGTCCATTGTCAACCACTTCCCAGAAGTACTCAAGACCACCACCTCTCAACATGCTAACATAATAATTTACATGATATGGGGTTGAACCACGCTAGCTAAAGAATTTAAACTGTGCAGGACCTATGGAACTAGCAACAAATCCATGTTGCTGGTGTGTAACGTCCATGTTTAAAACTTAAATGTTCAGCAAATGCTTCTTTAGAGGGATCTCTTCAATTGAAAGGTCTCACAGCAACAATTCACTCCCACAGAAATGAGCAACTTATTTACAGATACTTAGGAATTGGCTATCCCAACATTAACCCCTGCTTGTGCTTTTCCCCTGTAATGGGCTTCCCTGTTTACCTGCTTAAAGACACAGTCATAAAAAAACATAATCCAGCTTCTGTCACCTTTCAATCCCTTAAATCCCTGGAGGATTCCTCCTTTTCAGGCCATGAAAAAACTGAAGTCCCCCCTTTAGGCAAACTTAAAGAGGGTTCACATATTTTACCCTCTACCCCACCTTCCTCCTCCAAATCCAATTAGGCCTGGGACAATAGAAGGATTAGGGGGGACTTCACTTCTCTGCCATCCTGCCTTAGACACATTGAGGAACAGCGTGACAACAGACTAAAGTGAAAGTGCTGGGCGATGCGACGGGATCTAAACCTGGCCTGGCTGTTTCTTCTCCGTTGAATGCTTTGGACTTTGGAGAAGGACTGAACCACAGGGAAGGCTGTCGACATGATTTTCTCCATGCTTCTCCGAGAGTTTCGAGACGTTCGTTTTCAGACTTGCTGTTCACAAACACATCTTTTGCCATAGCCCTTTAGTCATATGGATTCTCACAAATATGTTCCCTAACATGACTAATTGGGGTTTGTAAACAGTTTGCATCATCAACATCTCTTTAACACAACTGTTTTCTTTCACTTGTTGCTTCAGTCTAGGGCATCATTCGGTTAGCGATTGTCCTCCAAATTTCACGCTTCTCTTCTTCTCACTTATGTCACCTTTATCCTGTCTTTCTTCCTTCCAGTTCCTCGGTGAGCCAGGCTGCCCTCCGTTGCCCTGGGGTTAAAGAGCTTTAAAATCTCTTACTATGGAGAAAGCCTTTGAATTGATTTCAGTCAGCAAGCAACTTGCATTTATTCATTATTTCCTTAAAATGTATACTGTAAATATCCACCTTCCATTATTTTATGGAAATTTTCTCTTTCCTTGAAGACAGTGCTAATATAAAATGGTGACATTCTGAGCCTTTTGAGCAATTATTCATTTGAACTCAATGTACCTGTTTGTCACGCATTTATGCTTTAATACTCAGAATCAGCCCAACTGTATGTAAAAACACCCTCATTTGTCCTTTTAAACCATTAAATGGGTGTTAACTTTCACCTTATTGGAGTCCCTATGGTGCGTTTTGTGTCCTCCTCGTCACCCCCCACAAGCTTCTACATAAAGGCCAAATGTTTAATGAGTAAGGGCTCTAAAGGACTCACTTCTCCTCCAATTAACCCCATAGCTCTTGACATTTTTTTTAAATCCACACAAGATTTCCTCTCTCACTCTCCCTTTCTCTCTCTCAGCAAGTTAAATGACTAACCTGTTGGCAAACAGAGTGCAGAGGAACAAAGCAAGTTCTAATCCTCACTGAACTATGTTAAGCCTGAACACTTAAAGAGCTGAACACTTTGGCTATCACACATATAAACATGTTTATGTATTTGCTAAATGCTTTTCCTTTCAATCTTAAGTGGCAGACTGCTAGTAAGTCTGTTTGCTTGAGTGGTTTATTGTTTGTTTTTGTTATCCTTTGAGCTGATTTACCATCTTTACATGTCAAGGACATTTTAATTTGGTAATATTGTCAGTTTTTTGGCAATTACTGTTTTTTAGCAGCTGACTTAAGGACTTATGCCAGAGGATAACATAGAATTTATAATCTCTCAGTAGAAAATGTGTTAATGCTCTTTGATTTTACAGTGCTTCCAATAAAAACAACTATTTTTTCTCTGATATTTTATTGGTTATGGTTAAAACAGGATGTAAGTTGCATGCCTCACTTTGTCTTACTAATCTAAGACTTTAAATGAAAGATCATGTGCTTGTACAGTTCAGTGATTCTCAACTTACATCTCGGGCCACATTCTTGTATCACGTGGCACTAACCTTAACGTCTTGTTTTGTTTTTTTCTTTTAACTGTTAAAGTCCCATTTAGTCTCAGGCGCTGAAAAAGTAAAGCTGCAAATGATAAATCCCTTAGATCAGACATAAAAAATTGTGGCATCATGACGAATCACAAACTACACTGCAAAAAAACATCCATAAATTAGCCGTTTTCCATATTTTGAGATTCATATATATTTTTTATTTTTCCCAGTTTATTTGAGCTTTTGAATTGCATTATGGTCACTTGATCTTTCTTCCAACAACTTTTAACCTTGAAAAGTTTGAAAAAGTACATTTTAAAGTGATATATTATCTTGGTTGGTGTTGTAAATTAAGGTACAAAACCTTGTAAAAACTGCCAGTGCGTTCTTTTATTTTACAGACTCTATTTATTATACATTATATTATTCCAAAGTATATTATACTAAAATGTCAATAAAAGTCGCTGTGTTAAACCGTAGAGTTAAATTTTCAACATCAAAAGTAAACAGAGCAGAGATCAAGATGTCATAAAGCAATTCACAACTGTAAATAAACAATTTAGTTTACCCAATTTACCTAAAGCACATGTCTTTGTACTTGTGGGGGAAACCGGAGCACCCGGAGGAAACCCACGCGAACACATGGAGAACATGCAAACTCCACACACAAATGCCAACTGACCTAGCCGAGGCTCGAATCAGTGACCTTTTTGCTGTGAGGCGAGAGCGCTACCCACTGCGCCACTGTGCTGCCTGCAAACAATATACTAATAATAATTAACATATTTTTTTAATTTAAGTTTTTTAAGTTAATGTAGATTAATAAATTTAAGTTAATTCCCTTTTGATTTACACACGTGAATTAAATTTCCGTAATAGTATTAGGGAAAAAAAACAATATGTAAGAATTTCTAAGTTCTAGCATACATTCTGGTTGTTCAATAAAATTTTAACATGGTTATATACGATCAGATTGTTAGCATTTTGCTGATATTATTATGTGGAACGATTCTCGTGAACACACACCCAGAGCAGTAGGGTGCTAGTGGAGCAGTTAAGGTTTCAGTGCCTTCTCAAGGTACTCACCTCATCCATAGTATTGAGGGTGGAATAGAGTGCTGGTTATTCACTTCCCCACCTACTGTACAATCCATGCCGGGACTACGAGTTCAACTCTCTAACCATTAGGCAACGGTTGCCCCCCATTTTTTTCTACTGCTTATTTCCAATGAAAGAATGAAAAATATCTTCGCTTTTACTATATATCAAGGCCTTGATTTGCATTCATGCTCTTTTATCCCCTTAAAATGTGTAAAAGAAATAAGAGAAAAAGAAAGTTAAAGCAATCACATTTAATCATTGAGTGTTGTCTCTCATAGAAGAGACTTAAGCGTTCAAGCAGAAATGAACATTTTGTCATGATTTACTGATGATATTCTTTCGTTGAAGATGTTTTGAGGAATGTTGAAAACTTGCTACCATTGTTTAGTTTTTCCCTACACTCAAACATTTAAAAAAAAAAACATTTTTATTAAAATGTTATTTTAATAAAACAACATTTAAACTGCATTTAAACTGCAAACTAAATGAACATTTAAACTGCATGTTTAAACTACTTATTTAAATATGAGCTGAAACAGCACAATTCTTGTGATTTTTGGGGGACAACTTATTTGTTTTATCTTCTATCCACTTAAATTTGTTAACTTAATCTATTTGTGTTGAGAAAACATGAATGAATTGTGTGGGACACTGCATTATTCACAATGTACAAAAAAGTTAATGATACCGGTTATTAACATTCTTCAAAATATCTTCCTTGAGGATATGTAAACAGTAAATGTACTTAATTAATTTTCAATAAATTTTAGTTCAGCTATCACTTTAAAGAGTCTATCTATTTTATTCGGAACGATTGTTTAATGAGGAATGTGAGCTTGAAGCCATACGTCTGTGTGTGTCCACGTACTAGCTTGTTATTTACATTTCCAGATGCTTTAGAAACAGCGGTCCCTCTCCAATATCTCCTCCCTTTTATTCCCATGAATTCTATCAAGTTTTCCAATATTGCGTCTCTAGTGCGCTCGACTCTGAATGTTGATGTTGATGGATCACCCACTTCCTCCTCCTCATTAATTTCATCACCTTATCGCCCAGGCCACTTCATTTGACCAAAAGGTAATAATAAATGTCCCATCCGCAATCTTTAACACACTCCGCCAGGCGGAAACACTTAATAACAGCATACAAATTGAACTTCAATCACCTCATTTTGCTCCACAGATGCAGAGGAACATTAAAACCCAACATCTCGGAGCATGTACGGGCTCGCTTTTTCTCTCCGTGTCTTTTTATGCCATCGCTTGCCAAGCTTCAAATTGAGCGTTATAATGCTCGTTTATTACACATTTTATAAGTGAGGATGGGGATTCTATCAGCGGCAGGAGAGCTGTTTCCTTTTCCTGGCTGCGAACGCTCTTATCACCGCTCAAACACAAGTGCACACTTTGCCCAACAGAGACTGCTATTCAGAGACTCATTTATCTTTCTGAGAGAGCGCTGGATAGTTCACTCGCTCTCTGTCTCACACTTGCTATCTCTTGCTTTTTTTTTCTCTACCGCGAACCCCCCTTCCCTTCTTTTTTGGCTTGGGTGGGGGGGTATTTTCAATTAGATTTCATTCAATTCTGTCAGAGACGGAGCACATGCTCTGGAGCAGCGGTCCCTGGTGTGTGTGTCGCTTGGAGGATGTCGTTTGCGCACACAGGGTCCTTTGGCAGAGGACAGAGCGTGTGTTTGAGAGATGTGTCCCTCTTCATCGCAGACTCGTTTCAGCGCTTGACAGAGACAAATGACAGCACTCAGAAATGACTTGCTGCCTCTCCATCCTAACAGGTTGAGCGGTTTGAAATGACACACACACACACACACACACACGCATTCCCATTTCAACTTCAACCTTTTGTTGTCAGTTTTGTGGCCTTGAAATAAGCTTCTGTTTTGTTTTTAGGTGTTTGCACCAAAAAAAAGTCTTTGAAGAAAGATTTAACATTGAAGTTTTACAGCTTTAACATTCATTTTCTAATACTTTTTTTTTTTGCATTTTTCCAATTTACTCTCTCAGGCTAAGGAATTTGGATCATTATTGTATTGATAAGTGTAATTCAGGCATGGGTCAGAGACAAAATGGGAATTTTTGATCATCAAAACAATAAATGTATAACAGTAAAAGTGTAAAAGTGCTTTATTATTTTTTTTGTACATCAGAATGTCCTGTTAAATGTATTTATTTATTATTTAATAAAAAATGACTGTCATTTAAACTTTGATTAACTATGATTATATCATTTAGTGTAACTGTTTAAATAATAAAAAAAAAAAACTAAAAATCTTGTCAGTGAGGCATATTTAGATCAGTAGTTGTTTTTAAGTTGTATCAGCCAAAGATCTAGATATGTTAACTTCAATCCCATTTGTCACACACTGGCGGACACTTTACACATCACATCAGCCACTGAACCGGACTACATATTCCATCATGCACCTCACACACACCAGTTCCAGATCACCACTGATTACAAACACACAGCTGAAGCTCATGAGGACTGATTACCAGGACGTATATATACACCTCGCATTCAAACACAAATTTGCTCAGTCTTGTGTCACTGTTATGCCTCATTCACACTAGCAGCCACTTTGTAGCTGCCTGTCGCTGTGGGTGGTGACCTGCTGCAAACGCAGGTCTGTTTGGGTCTAAAGGACAGAGAATACAACCAGCCTCTTAGAGAGCTGAGAGAGAATCACATGAGCTGTGTGGTGCTTCTATTGCCTGTCGCTCAAGTAAGTTGCTCTTCATTTGCATAAAGTTGAAGGATTCTCAACTTTGTCGGGTCACTAGACACGCCCAACTGGTCGCCAATGGTTGCTGTCGCACGCGTACAGTGGAAGTCGCTCACTCTCCATTGAAATGAACTGTCGCATATCGCTTTGCAGCCGAGAGTTGCTCGTAGTGTGAATGAGGCTTTAGTGTGCATCACCCAGCGTTTTCCTGGTTCCTGTTTTTGGTGTTAACTCGTGTTTTGACTTTTGGACTGTTTTGGGATTTTTTTAAGTGTTTTCTGCCTGCCCTGTCTCTCTGGATTTCTCTATTGGATAATCCATGTAACATTTGCTTCTTTTGACCCTGCTTGTCTGACCACCTCTTTGCTTCAATAAATCTGCGTTTGGAACTTTATCTTTGTGTACACACTCATGACACCATTGATTAAAAAAAGTCATGGTTTGATCTCCCTTCATCAATTCATTATTTAGGAAACTGTTAATATGGGGAAGTTGTTATGATGTTGCTTAAGACTTTTGAAACTATGCTAATACATTCCATAATCCAGTCTATATATTTGATAGTGCAAAGGCAGTGTATTTTCATCTTCAAGAAACAGATTTTCAGAAATCAATCCTGAAAACCTATAGATACACTCCACAGGGCATGTGAGGAGCAAGTAAGATATTAGACGCACAACAGATTGTCATATCCATCTATAGCACGTCAAGCCAAGGCACTGCATCATTCCTTTATTCCTTGGGGTTTGAAGTAGACAGGAGCAAGATAAAGTGTGAACTACCAAAGTAGTTCTGCTATAGAGATAGAATGAACCACAGGTTAAAGGTCGTCTTTTTAGTCAGCAAGATTTTATGGTCTGATGTTCAGCTCCAGATGCTCCTTTCAGGTCACCATCAAGCTGAAGCAAAAGCAAGCAGAGAGTTACATTTTTACAGTTTCCTGTTTGTACAACCTAGTTTCTTATTTGTTGTTGATGTTTTTGATTCATTCTAAACTTTAGAGAATGGTTGTTTTATTATCAATGTTAAAATGAGCTGCTTAATATTTTAATATTTGGTGATGAAACTAATGTTTAAAAGAACAATTAGAGAATTCATTTGATGTAGAAATAGTTTGTAACATTATAAATGTCTTTACTGTTACTTTTCTTAAATTGATGTGTCCTTGCTTGCTTTAAAAAAGAAACAAATTGTATAAAACGAACAAACTAATATTATTTGAAACATATGACCATTATAACAGCAATAAGATACCTACTTGAGGTCTTCTACAAAAAGCTTTGCAACTACCTACAAGTAAGTTATACATTAGTATACATTTTCATTGATATTTTTTAACTCCTTCATTTTTGAATGACAGGTAATGATCTGATAGTGAAGTGTGTGTTATATTGTCATGTAGTGTGTGGGAGGTTGGGAGACTCGCAGCATTAACACTGCTTACATGGGGTTAATTTGATTACCAGGCAACGGCAGCTGCTAATACACAACACAAACAGACAGATCCTTCAGATGAACTTCCTTTATTACACTTGGGAAAGAAGAGGGTTTCATCTTTACAAGCCTGTCCGTGATCTCTGAGCTGTAATAAACTCCTCCACGCTCAAAGTTGTCCATGATACCTTGGTTAGGTAGCGCATCAGACATGGCATTAATGCTGCGGTTTCCATACCAACAGCCTGACAGAGAGGAGATGAGGAAGATAAATAGGAGTGCGAGGCCGTCTCACATGCCGCTTGTCAGGGAGTTTGCAGTGGCAAACACCAGCGATACCAGGGCGGTGGAACGGCCTTAATCCACATTTAATTGAACTCTAGAGACTTTGAAGTGAGTCTGCAGAGCAGACAGGAGCAGTGACATTGCTCTCAGCACACAGCACAGCTGCTGCCCTCTCTTTCTCTCTTTTGCTATCCTCTTCCCTTTCTCTCTCTTCATTAATGAGTGCGTATAAGCATTAGCTTTGATACGGGAAGATCAGCTGTTTATCCCTAATAATCAGAGTGCCTCAGATCAGGTTTGGCCCTCTCTTTCTGTCCTAATAACTAATCCTGTAATTCAGCCAAATTGGGAAATGTGAGGAAACAAAAAGTACACAGTAAATGAAACCGATAACTAAAGTCCAAGGATAAAACATAGGTTTTTGACTGCTGAGCATCTGTCAATGACAAAGTAGCAAAAAAGATCTCAAATGCAAGTTTTCTTGAAAACAAAAACATCAACTGTGTTATCATGTGTTTAGTAGCATTTATCTGTATTTTTTTTTTACAAATAATTTACATAAAAAATATTCATAATACAATTATAGTTAGAAATTATTTTGCAATGAAATCTACATTATTATTTTCGCTTTACACTATATTTGACTTTATTATCTGACATATCTTTGATTCTCTTCTTGAACCTACTGTATTCCTCTCCTTTCTAACATAAATGACCAATTCCAATGTCTTTTTTTTTCAAATTATATGTTTTAAATATGTTTTTTTTTTTATCCTATTTATATAAATGTAGAGGAACATCTTTTCTAAACCACACTAGATACAGAAATTATGAAATTAATTAACAACATCATTTATTTTTCCAATATAATTTATTTAGTATTTCTTGCGCTTTCTGAACAACAGATTTTGTTCGCATTTCTTGTGTTTAAAATTGTCACAATTGTTTAGTAGCTTCACATTTTAAAACCACATCTCACCGACTTGAAGGGCAAATATTGATAGATTTCCAGTTCTCTTGGTACTGATTACCTTTTAGTGAACTGTGGCCCTCCTGGTCCTCTTCTGTGTGTGTCTGAATGGGCCTCATTTTAGCGCTTAAAGCATCTCTTTTTCATGAGGACTGATCAATAATACACATTAATCCTGCTTTGCGACCCAAGGCATGAGCTATGGGTGATAAATGAACTAAAACCTTCCCTCTGCCCTGCTGCTTTCTTGCTCGCGTTGCCGTTATTTATTTATTTATTTTTTACATTTTTTCTGATCAATCATGTTTGTTTGTCTCTTGTACAGATATTGGCCTACACAGAGGGTCTGCATGGAAAATGGCCATTCACGGAGATCAGAGCAGTTTTCTCTCGCCGCTATCTGCTCCAAAACACAGCGCTGGAGGTCTTCATGGCCAACAGGAGTAAGCACTGATCAGCTGCTGTTCTGGAAAGTTTTAAATGGGTCATGAAGAGTCAGAATTAAGCTATTTGAGAAATAGTTTAGAAATGTTCTAGAAAATAGGAAGAAAAGGAAAGAAGTGAGAATGTGAAGATATAAAATAAATGAATGAATAAATTAATAAACAAATAAATAAATAAATGTAAACATTTTATTTTAATGATTATATACAGTTGAAGTCAGAATTATTAGCCTCTCTTTGAATTTTTTTTTTCTTTTTTAAATATATCCCAAATTATGTTTAACAGAGCAAGGAAATTTTCACAGTATGTCTGATAATATTTTTCCTTCTGGTGAAAGTCTTTTTTGTTTTATTTCAGATAGAATAAAAGCAGTTTTTTTTTTTTTTTTACATTTTTAAGCTATATATTTTTTCTATAGTCTACAGAACAAACCATCGTTATACAATAACTTGCCTAATTATACTAACCTGCCTAGTTAACCCAGGCTTTTAAATGTCAATTTAAGCTGTATAGCAGTATCTTAAATATTATCTAGTAAAATATTATTTACTGTCATCATGGCAAAGATAAAATCAGTTATTAGAAATGAGTTATTAAAACTTTTATGTTTAGAAATGTTTTTAAAAAATCTTCTCTCCGTTAAACAGAAACTGGGGAAAAAACAAACATCGGGGCTAATAATTCAGAGGGGCTAAGAATTCAGGGAGGCTAAGAATTCTGACTTCAAATGTATATATATTTTAAATGATTTAACATTTTTGTAAAAAAATTATTCAATTTAGATGGTATTGTTTTGAAAATGTAAAATAAACCTGCAGTCTTCGTTCTTCATCTGGACTTAAGCTGTATCAGCCACGTTGGTATCTAAAGACAAATGGGTGGTAGAGCTATTTCATACAGTGCACCTAAGCTATGGAATGGTCACCCATCAGCATCGGGAATGCCGCTTCTGTAGACTATTTTAAGAAACTTCTCAAGACTCACCTTTTTACTGTTGCTTTTAACTTAGATTGATTATTTTGTCAATTTAATCATTCAATTTTATTGTTCATATTTTATTGTCTTTGTGTGGTGTTTTTACGTTTTTTTTATTGTTCTGCTATCTTACTGTTTGCCTTGTAGTGATTTGGGTCTAAAAAAGGGCACTATAAATAAAATGTTTTATTATTCTTATTCTTATTATTATTATTATTATTATTATTATTATTATTATTATTATTATTATTATTATTATTATTATTATTATGAAAAGTTTGTAGATATTTACAGATATTCACACAAGTGTGTTTTTTCCTTCCCCCAGCGGCGGTCATGTTCAACTTCCCAGATGCTGCCACAGTGAAAAAGGTGGTGCACTGTTTGCCCAGAGTAGGAGTCGGCACCAACTTCGGCCTTCCTCAGACCAGGTATTATCTCTGTTCCATCTCCGCCATCCAACAGTTATTCACATTAGTAGTTTTCTCCTTTCTGAAATCTGTAAAACCTGCAGAAAGTCATCAGCTACCTTTCCCACTCTTAGCTTTAACACCTGCACAACTTGTGAAGGACCTTCTAGAAGTTGTGATTTGAACTCATAATCACTCATTCCTTCACTTGCAGTTTGAACACTAAGCATTCGCTTGCATATTCCCATAAAGCATGCTTCTGGCCTAACACTGCTTGTTTGTGTGTGTTAATGTGTGTATGGTGTGAGGGGTTGCTGTAACACTGCCTAATTACCTTCACACAAACACAATTCACATCATTTATTTATCTCTCCAACTGAGAAATAAATACAGAGGCGAGTGCAGAGCCTGCAGGGCAGACTGAGAACACAGGAAACACACACAGAAACACACACACTGCCTTTTGTAGCTCAGCCAAAGAAAAGATTATTTAGACAATCAAATTCCATCACAATATTCTTCTAAAAAGTGGTCTTATTAAAAGTAAATGTTCTGGGATATAAAACAAAATAAGAATGTGGGTAACAGAATATAAGGGATATTGATCCCACACTGAGCTCTGAGTGACTGTTCTGCTCACAGGGGTTTGTGTTTGATATTTGCCAGTATTGAACCTTTACATACTTTCCTGTCCTGCCTTGATTTTACTCTTGCCCGTCTGCTAACATTTGTGTGGCATTTCTATAACATTGTCACAGCGTTGCCTCTGTGTTAGGAGGGGCAAAGGCCAGTGGAAACTTCAGAGAGGCCTAATGACTGTAATCACGCTGGGTGACAGTGATGAATTCTCTAATTTCGCTTTGTTTTAATTGGATGGAGAGTCATTTGTTTTAGTGTCCACATATTTGCTTGCGCTGTGCATGTTCATTTAACAGGTTCCCACATAACCCATGAGGCCATTGTGTGCCATTGTTTGGAATGTAGGCTATATTCAGAATTATTAAAATGTTAGTTCTTGTTCTTAAGCCTGATTGTGATATTTTGCAGTTTGTATCACTGCATTTGTCTGTGTTTGCTTTGCAGAATTTGAAGTTTTTATAAAAGTGAATGTCTTGTATATACAAATTGTTATATTGAATGTATATACTGTAAATGTTGTGTATAGTAAGCAGTTTGTGCTGATTCATACACAGTTTTTTTTTTAATGCAATGGTTGGGATTCATCACAAAAATGAAAGCTTTGTGGCAGTGTTAGGGATTGTCAATCCAGCTAAATGGTGTAAATTGTTCTGTATTGATGCAATACATCTACAAAGCGATAAGATACTTGTACAAGGATTTTTTTTAAAAACTTTTTTTAATTTATTTATTTATTTTTTATGTCTCATATACTCATTATATATATATATATATATATATATATATATATATATATATATATATATATATATATATATATATATATATATATATATATATATATATATATATATATATATATATATATATATATATATATATATATATATATAATGTGGCTGTAAATTTATGTTTTATGTTTAAAGTTAGTTATGTATAATTCTTAGAACTGGGTTCCCTCTTGCTTGAAATTTATTCATTTGGAGCCTAAGGCAATAAGTTATTCTTTCCATTTGATAAGTTTCTCTAATATTTTTGATCCATTGTTCATACGTAGGTGGGTCTAATCTGAGCCAGTTAGACGTAATACATTTTCGTGCTGCAGAAAGCAATATTTGAAATAAATAAGTAATTCTTCTTTCCCCCTGCTCTCAGGCACTGTAGAGTTCCACAGTTGGTTCAAAAGGAAATATCAATACAAAATACATCTCCAAGTACCTTATAGATATCATTCTAGAACTGCTGCAGTTTTAGGCGATACCAAAATAACTGAGTAGTTCCCTAAATGATCACCACATTCTCTTCAGCATTTGTTAGATGAGATTATTCTTATCTTTGCTACAGTTTGTGGTTGTGTGGAAATATCTTGTAATGGTTTTCCACTACTTGTTCCATGTTTTTTTTTTTTTTTTTTTTTTCCCATCTTATGAAATACACTCAATGCTTTAGTTTTATTTCTTACATTTGTAATTGCATGTTATATTTTAAAAGATGCATACATTTCTACTTGCTCTTTGAAGTTGTTAATGCGATTTATCTTTTTCCTCACAGACGGATTTCTCTGGCCAGCCCAAAACAGCTCTACAAGGCCTCCAACATGACCCAGCGCTGGCAAAGACGAGAAATCTCAAATTTTGAATACCTCATGTTCCTCAACACCATCTCTGGTAAAACAAAAACAAAAAACAACAAAAAACAAAGCTGTCTTATCTGAATGCTAACTTATGTTCTCCAAACAGCAATATGTTGAATGTACTAATCAATTAATAAAACCACATCTGCATAACACAACTAAGAACATATGCTATTTCTAAGTTAGGGAGAGTTTTTGAGCATACGTGACTAGCTAAACGTCTTGGCTTTTTAAAAAAAAATGTAAAGTATTCGTTGTCTTCTGCTTTCAGTAATGCTACTTGGAATGTCCCGATCAGGTTTTTTTGTGCTTGAGTCTGAGTCATTTGATTTTGAGTATCTACCGAAACCTGGTCCGATACTTCTATAATACATAAAAAAAGAATAAAGAAGAGTGAAGAAACAAATCCAGGATGTTCCTTATTTTTTATTCAATTCACCTTATTTTAACATTCAACAACTCTGTTAACAAACAGAGCACTTCTGTGAGGTAGCTTGAACAATCAAGTAATAAACAACATCAATTCTTTAATTTTGGACTTCAGTGCAACAGTTAATAGATATAAAAAAAACAAATAGCACCTCAACTTAAAATACCCGGCAGGCAATCCCAAGTTTACATATCTCACAGTTTGCTTTGGCAGTTTTGTCGTCATCAACTTTATAATACCTCCAGACCGCAGACATAATTGCAATTTCCGTTTCAAGCTGCTTCCGTGTTCTACTTTGCCGGCATTTAACCAGTAGCGTGTCTGCAACAAAGTGATGTCATGCCGCATGTGTTGCTGTTTCTGTGTGAAGTCAAGTAAGAGGTCTAACCCTGTGTCACCGCTTAACTATAGATGTGTTAAAAAATAATCAGAATATATATATATTCAAGTTCTAATCGGGAGGTAACATCTGATTCCGATCCAGTCTAAAACCACGTGGTCAGGACTGATTTCAAATCCTGTGGTCGGAAAAAAAAAAAACAGCAAACAGATACATAGAAACACTGAAAGGAAGACAATGAAATCAACATGAAATTTTAAAACAGATCTGAATTTTTCCAATTTTATCTATTAAAAAAATCACAAAATTTTAAAGCACGTGATGATGAAGTTGTAATGGTGACAGTAAGACTTGCAGGGTTCATACGGTCCTGGAAAAGTCATGAATTTTTGAAAAGGCATTTTCCAGGACTGGAAAAGTTGTGGAAAAACAAATTAATTCAAAAATGTTTTGGAAAAGTTATGAAAATTTGTTTAACAATTATCTGTGTACTTGAATATATTTGAGATAATAAAATAGGGTACATTTTAAATAAAATTAAATTGAGCTGTCTGTCCCTTAACGTGACGTTCTTTGTATGAGGTAAACTTTCCAAAATTCAGTTGCAAAAGCAAAACCTTTAAAAATCAAAATCGCCTCTCTTTCACTCGCATTCACCGTAGTCCAAGATGCATTTTAAGTGTCGTGTCCAGAAACAGTATCTAACTGCAGAGGTAAGATACTATGGGTGATAAAGGCTAATTTGCGCTAATCTTATAAGTCTTGTGAAAACACAAGCCAACATTTCTAAAATTTTCACACAGACAACAATGACTTTCTATTTTACAGATATAAAAATAAATATAATCTACATGGATTGTCACAGATTTTTTGATATGCTGTAATGAATTTGAACGTCCATTTTGTCTTATTTACCATGTGTATGTAGACATTTCATGAAACACGAAAAAAGAACATGAATATTTACCTGAAAGTTTTGGAAAAGTCATTGAAAAGTCATGGGATTTTAGTAGTAAAAATGTGTATGAACCCTGGACTTGTGAAAATAGTGACTCTTTTAATGAGCTTTTAATAGGTATTTACTTTGTTAGAATAAGAGATTATTTGGCATCTATTTGAAAATCTGGAATCTGAGGGTTCAAAAAAAAAAGAGAAAACATCTGAGAAAACATCTTAGCAGTGCACATTAATACGTTTTGATATATTTAGAGTAGGATATTTACACAATATCGTCACTGAGCTTTATTAAATATTCTAATGTTTTTTGGGCATAAAAGAAAATCAATAATTTTGACCCGCGCAATGTATTTTTCCATTGCCAAAAATATACCAAGGCAACATAAGATGTGTGTTTGAAGTCCTGACTCTGCTTGTGTTCCAGGCCGTACATTTAACGATCTGAACCAGTATCCTGTGTTCCCCTGGGTAATCACCAACTACGACAGCGAAGAGCTCGACCTCACCCTGCCCAGCAACTACAGAGATCTGTCCAAGGTAAACACATGACCACACACACAAACCCTCCGCATCTACTCTCAAAGACTGAAGGACATGTCTGGAGTGAAGTTTCCAACACACAAATACATGGGGGTATTAGTGTGAAATCAACGTCCGGCAGCTTTAACGATGAGTCTGAGTCTGATAGACAGATGTAGCCGTCTAGAGACGAAGGGAATGATCACTGCTCTAGACTCATCGCAGAGAGTCTGACCGTACATGCAATACAACGCTTGCGGCCGTGTGCATGTCACCTCATGCCAGGCACCCTCAACCGCAGACAAGTCAGATAATGGGCCCATGTCTGTCCTCCACTTTTCTCCCCCTCAATCAAGCCCTTAGAAGCCCCTGCATCCCGCCTCTCGCCTCCTCCCCCATTCCCTTTAGCCAGCCAGCCTCCCTAAGGAGCTAATTAATGAGCGTAGTAGTACTTGAGCAAACCACACAGACAGACTGACACAACTCACTGCTGGGAACACCAGACCTGCCTTTGTCTCGCTCAGGCTCTCCTTCAACACATAGGTATCTAAAATTGTATCACACTATTCAAAGGCAGTTCAGCAGGATTTTTATCTTTTGGAGATAACATAAAAAAAAACCTTTTGCTGATTTAGCAATATGAGTTGCATGCACTGTTCTTACATTTAAAGAAGTGTAAAGTGTTATAAAAACAGAGCTTGAAAACATATTAGTAGCAGTGGTGTAAAATAACAAATTACAAACGCTCAAACTACTGTAATTGAGTAGTTTCTCTCAGGAATTGTTATTTACCAAGTAGTTTTAAATAAGTGTACTTTGAGTACATTTTTAGTGCTGTATCAGAACTTTTACTCGACTACTTTCCTTCAACCTGCAGTCACTACTTATTTTTTCTTGTCTATGGGGGTTAGAAAAATCAATCCTGTGATTCCGGTCCAATCAAATCACACATAGAAGGTAAATCGCATCATATTGAACAACCTCAAGACATGGGCGTCGCAGCAAACTGTTTGGATTAAAGCATTAAAAGCGTCCAAGAAGATGTTCAAAATCTTTACCCATTTTGACCCAGAGACCTTTTGGATGCATGTCACTGATGAGAAGATGACGGATGTTTACTGCATTATGACCGAAATGGCCTTAAACACCCAGCAGGCACAGGACATTAACATGACATCAGATTGACTTTGTACCTCAACGTCGTGGAGACGTTGCATGTTTGGAAATGAAAGTCGAGTTGACATCAAAATTTAACATCAGGCCGATGTCAATGTCCAACGTCCAACCTAAAATCAACCAAATATCAACATCTAATGATGTTACAGCTTGATGTTGTGTGGACGTTACCACTATGATGTCTATCAGATGTTGGATTTTAGTTGCCATACCTGATGAATAAATGTCAGTATTTGACATCAATGTAACATTGATTTAAGATGTTGGCTCGACGTTGGATTTTGGTCACTTTTCAACACAACCTAAAATCAACCAAATATCAATATCATTTGACGTTGTTATTGAACATCAAAATAAGATTGCCCCTAGACGCTGACATTGAAATTTGGTCACCTGACATCACAACCTAAATCTAACCTATTATTATCGTGTTATGATGTTGTGTGCCTACATTGTGTGATAACTAAATTATATTGCACTACAGAATGTTACGTTTACACACATCCACAAATTACATGTAAATGAATCAGCTTTTTATAGCGTAATGTTCACTACTCACTGCTCTTAAGTTCTTTTGAAAAGGCTACTTTTTACACATATTTTGAGTAATATTTACAAATGATACTTTTACTCTACAGTACTTGCACTACATTTTATTGTAGGCAAGTAATGGTACTTTTACTTAAGTATGATTTTTCAGTACTCTTTCTGGTTTCCATCACACTGTATTAATACTCATTTTGAAGTAACACATGGATGAGAAGTGCTAAATAATTCTAATAAAAATCCCTTATTTCATAATAAAGTTTTGCACTTATTTGAGGTGGTTTTAGTCTTAAAAAAAGAGTCATGTAAATAAAAGGAAATGGAAACAAATTTGCAGAATAAACTCTGACGTAGCCAATGTTACACAGATACATGACTCTATTATGCTTTTTTTATTGCTGGTTACTAAGTTACCAATACTACATTCAGCCACTCCAACAACTTGATGGAAAAACACCTTATTTGTATTTGAGAATTGTTTTATGTGAACTGTGAAAAAAATTGTTGGATGGTTGGATTGGAAACCTGGCTAATTATTATGCTGTAGAGCAGGGTGAGCTTATTAACTGTCAATATGATAATTGCTTATACATTACAAAAAAAAAAGATAAGATAACTGTGAAATATTAGTGCAACGTTTTAAAAATAAACATTTATTCATGTTATGGCAAAGCTGACTTGTCAGCAGCCATTACTTTAGTCTTCAGTATTGCACAATCCTCCTGAAATCATTCTGATGTGCTTATTTGGTGTTATCAATAATGATAACAACTGGGATGCTTGGCATTTTGCAATCTTTAAATTGAAAGTACACAAGAACGTCTGCACTCTGACTTTTAGGGCTGGGACGCATCAAGCCAACAGTTGGGTGCTGATCATCCTTAATTTAACTGGTTGGTTTGGTGTGTTCCGCACTTCGCCTCTCCTCGTCGGGTGAACGTCAGAGCTCATTGGGTCGATTCAGCATGAAAAATTGGCATCAGTCTTCGGCTGGAGAGAGTGCTCTGGCTGGTTATTCAGCAATGAATCTGAGTGCAAATGTGATGTAGTGAAGTGACCAACCTCCCATGCAGGTGCAGAATGCACATTTCAGTCGTCTGCCATCTATTTGGTGTTTTTAGGGGCAGCTTTTTGGTCCAGATGGAAACAGGCATGAGCCAATGCAAGGTGACTGCACAGTTAGACTCCACATTCATGTTTGTTATATATGGAAGGTTTTATATTGTAGTATTGCAAAGTACAATATTTCATATCGGTGCTTTGATTTTAGCTGTGTTTTGTATACCGCATCAATGTTAAATATCATAGTGAGTATGTTTACATAGACACCAATAATCTGAATTTAATACGATGAAGACAATACTCTGATTAAGAGTCTACCATGTAAACAGCGATTTAAAAAAAAAAATATATTTATTTTTAATTACCTTAATCCGACTAAAGTCATAATCAACTGAACGGAAATTGCATTAAGACATGTGGAGCATGCCTATTTTGGTCGCATTGTTGAAGTGCAGTACAGACATGTAAACACCGCAATCAAACAATTACCATCGTGTAGGATTTTCGCTGCATTGTGTAACAGGATATTCCATACACGGTGGTTTGACACTATTCTCTATGCCTACCGATTCAGTAAAGGACCACAGACACCTGCCTCGCAAAATTCCAAGGTTTTTTTTCTTTCCATTCAGTGTGCAGTATCAAATTTCATTAAAACAATACTCCTCCACCAGTCCTTACTTTATACGCGCATCCAATACCTCAGTTTGTCAAGGACGGGCATACGTGAAATGCTCCTGAATAAAAGGGAAAGTGCCAAACTGCAGTTAAAGTCGACAAATTAAAAAATGAAAGACCCGAAATTACACAAAACTCTGGAGGAATCATGGATAGCGTGGTGACTCAATGACGATAATCAAACTATGGGCTATAACATGTAAAACGGGATCATGCTGATGTCCATATAAATGTAATCGCTGTCATCCATATTACAGCTGTGTTATCATGGCCAGAGTTCTCCTAAATCAGGTTTCAGACTCAAACAATTCAGACTAGTGCATTAAGGTTGTTGTCCAGGTTGATTGTTCTATGGTCCTGATACCTTGCTTGTTAATTGCAATCGATCGCCGTGTAGTGAGGTTACCCCTGCTGTTACTGATTTGACAGTGATTAACCAGAATTAGTCAGAAGGACGAACATGCTAGTTCAGGTCTTCAGTTCGATCTGTTCTGTCCTGGTGATCATTATTTCCATTTTATTTAAGTGCAGCTCACTTCTGTTTGTATCTCAAAACCAGCGTCTTGATGGGCTATTTCTCAGTCTAGACCTGTTAAATATTTCATGTCAAGGAGCTGGGGGGCACTCCTCCAAAAGAATGCTCTTTACTCGCATTGCACCATTTGGGTAATTGAGTTTCAGGACAAAAAAGTTGTGTTTTAAAAACGCCTACACCCTCAAACTCCACTTTTAAAGTGCTTGTGAAAGCTTGCAAGTCACAGCCTCAAAAATGACCATCAATTTCTTGTAATGGTGGCCAATGGAGGGAGGACAGAGGATTACTTTTAGAGCTCCGATGATCGAATGAGTGTCCACTCTGACCCAAAATGGCAGAATAAATCAGTTCTAAGAGGCAGGAAAACAAAGGACCAAGAGATAATGGAAGATGAATTTGTGCACAGAAAGAAGCATGAGGCTTCAGAAGTCACCCTTACTGTCCACATACTGAGATCATCGCTCGCATATTGCTCTCCAGTGGAGATTTATATGCATGATGCTATCTGTATCTTCTGCATTGCCTTTAGCAAAGAAAAGACTCACAACAGAACCACCATGCTTCTTTTGGGTGCTACAGTATGTTTTATAAATACTGTAAATATTATCATTTTTAAGTGCAGAAAATGTTTTTACTGTATATTTAGGTGCTATGATAGCTTAAATAATATGATTATCAGTGGTCCTTCGTTAATCGCAGGAGTTACGTTCTACAAATAACCCACAAAAGGCGAAGTACTCGAAGTAGTCAGCTTTATTCTTTACAATTGTTATAGATGCTTTAAGGCTTTAAAACAATCACTACAAGCTCTTTTTTCAGACGGGCATTAACATGTTCTCTCTTTTCTCTCTTTTTTAAATGCGTATGTTACACTCACCGGCCACTTTATTAGGTACACCTGTCCAACTGCTCGTTAACGCAAATTTCTAATCAGCCAATCATCTGGCAGCAACTCAACGCATTTAGGCATGTTGACATGGTCAAGACAATCTGCTGCAGTTCAAACCGAGCATCAGAATGGGGAAAAAAGGGGATTTAAGTGACTTTAAACGTGGCATGGTTGTTGGTGCCAGATGGGCTGGTCTGAGTATTTCAGAAACTGCTGATCTACTGGGATTTTCACGCACATTCATCTCTAGGCTTTACAGAGAATGGTTTAAAAAAGAGAAAATATCCAGTGAGCGGCAGCTCTGTGGGCGCAAATGCCTTGATGTCAGGGGAGAATGGCCATACTGGTTCAAGTTGATAGAAAGGCAACAGTAACTAAAATAACCACTTGTTACAACCGAGGTATGCAGAAGAGCTCTTCTGAATGCACAACACGTCAAACCTTGAGGTGAATGGCAGACAACAGCAGAGGACCACACTGGGTGCCACCCCTGTCAGCTAAGTGCAGGAAACTGAGGCTATAATTCACACAGGCTCACCAAAATTTGACAATAGAAGATTGGATAAACATTCCCTGGTCTGATGAATCTCGATTTCTGCTGCGACATTCGGATGCTAGGTCAGAATTTGCCATCAACAACATGAAAGCATCGATCTATCCTGCCTTGTATCAGGCTGCTGGTGGTGGTGTACCGTTTGGACCAATTCAGCATCATGTCTACGCCCAAGCCTACCTGAGTGTTGTTGCTGACCATATCCATCCCTTAATGACCACAGTGTACCCAGCTTCTGATGGCTACCTCTAGCAGGATAACACACAATGTCATAAAGCGCGAATCATCACTGTACTTAAATGGCCTCCACAGTCACCAGATCTCAATCTAATAAGGCAGTTCTGAAGGCAAAATGGGGTCCAACCAAATACTAGTAAGGTGTATCTAATAAAGTCGCCGGTTAGTGTATTTTCCTCCTCCTTTATGTAACGAACCAAAGATTCATTTATTCCTATAGTAACTTCTACCTTTCTTTCTCTACCTTTCTATAGATATTCTCTTTGTATTTTCTCTTTGTATTGTCAGTGATATTCCAGTAATAATTAGTGAATGCTTTATTTCAGATGTATGGGCACATTTAGGACATGACCCACCTCTACATTTAATTTACATGTATGGAGTAATTAGCCATAATATGAAATATAGCAGGGGGGTTTCCCCATATTTTATGTTTTTATGTAACATGAGGTCACAGCACAGTTGGATTTTCTGTGCTAGTTGTTTGGGGTCAGCTTGTTTAACATGTTTATTGAATATGGAGGGTCTTATATTCAATATAGCATATTACAATATTCAGGGCTTGACATTAACTTTTTTGATTACCAGCCACCGTGGCTAGTAGTTTCCTAACATTACTAGCCACTTGGCATTTTCACTAGCCACAATTTTGTTGTTGGGAAAATATATTTTACAGTATTTGCAGAAATATGACTTTGACATGCTGAAATTACATGTCCACATGAGTCCTCATTCATTTTACTCTCTGTGTGTCGTGTATGAGCTTGCTCAATGCACATGAGCAAATGGGTTATGGTTTCACATTGTCGTATTACAATTAGTTTTTATTTCACATGACTTTTCAGAGCTCAAAATTAAGGATTTACCAAATTTATCTCTGACCACACCAAACATAAATAAATAATAATTTCTTAGCCACAAATTTTAAATGTGTTAAAACAAGCAAAATATAGCTGTATACTATACTTTTACAAAACTTATAACAAAACATTTCTTTAAAAAAAAAATTGACATTCAAAAAATAACTATTCTCATGTATCTAAAATATGCACAGTAGTCTGTCCAGGCTAAATGTCCCAGATCACCAGTTCACTACACATAAATGGGGAGTTAATCTCCCATTAAAGCAATGTTACTGTAAAAAATTATTAATAAACCACTTTAGGAAAAATAACTGTAAGCAAAAGAAAACAGGTAAAAAAACATACAGTACCATGTATGATAATGAAAGGATGATCACACGCACACATGGTTAACGTTAGGCCTATTAATAAACTGTTCAGACAATGGTTAAAGCGAAAGCAAGCAGTGCTGGTTACAAAAAGACAAATTTGGAGCTTTTGAGAGCAGCAAGGCTGTGGGTGCTTTTTGTTAAGTCTGTTTGAAAGAGAACCAATCACACCAGTTGCGTATCTAGGCATGGTTGCTTAACGCAAGGAAACGGAAGCGTGCATCACATCAGCTGTTAGCGTGAGTGATCATCCTCTCATTCAGTATTTACCTGCTTTCTTTTGCTTGTGCGAATACAATTATTTTTTGTGCTTCTTCTCGATTCTAAGATCGCATTTGCACGCATATTAGGCCATCCTTATTGTCGAACCCTGCTTTTAAGAAAACTACAATTTGAAAATTATTTTCAACCAGCCATAATTGTCTAGTGGGGGTGTCTATCTAACCTGCCACAGCTGAAATCTACCCGCATTTGGCGGGTTAATGGGTGTTAATGTCAAGCCCTGACAATTTTGCATATTAGTGCATTGATTTTAGCTGAGTTTTTATATCAGTTTGGTAGCCGTGCAAGTTAGGTTAATTAGGCAAGTCATTGGACAGCAGCCAATAAAAAAATAAAATAATAATAATAATAATTTTTTTTAAATATAAAAACTCCTTACAGCCTTACAGTTACAGCCAAAGTAAAAGAAATAACACTTTATCCAGAAGAAAAGATTTATAGGAATTACTCAGGAAAATGTCCTTGCTCTGTTAAACATAACTATATTTAAAAAAGAACTACACTTTCACTGGAGAGCTAATCATTTTGCCTTCAACTATAAATTGCAGATAATTGCATTTTTGTCTAGATTCTATAAATGTACATACATAATAAATATATTTAATTATTTTAGGTACTTTTATTTACTCAACAGTTACCATAAGTTATTTTAAGCTTTTTGTATGGCAGACTTTCAACCAGTATATGCTGGGACAAACAAATACACACAGACGCAGAGGCATGGCTGTAGCCAGTACACAGCTTGCAGCATGTCTCTTTATTTATTTTTTAATTTGTTCTTCCCCTGTGCTGTTTCTTTGCAATAGCTTCCGCCCACTAGGTTAAAAGACAACAGTCCTATACACTATCCTACATCACCCTCGCCTTTGTTTCTCTCTCTTTTCTTCCCTCCCTCGCTCAAACTCTCTCTTGAGTTTTGACAGCTTCGCCTTTATGTTCAGTCAAGCCTTCAAGCCTTAGGGAGACACGAAGGCCGAGCGAGAGCAGCCCTCTCATCTGCTAGCCCTCCTTCCCTGCCTCCACAGCCAACAACAGCAAATCTCAACAATCTTTATTGCAACTGCTTTATTCATGCTGTTGACACAGGCAATATCAGTGTATGACCAGTGGAGCGTGACAACACCGTCTCGCCCGTGAAGGCCATCTGAACCTTGTGTAAGCTCTTTTTGTCCTTAACCCCTCCTGCTCTGTCTTGTCGTCTGCGAATGCCACTTCCCAGCGCTGCTTTGATAGAAGCAGGTCATGTGGGACCTTTTACACAGCGAGGTGAAATTGCCCTAGACACAGTGTCAAACGCACCGTCTTTCCTGCGGGCAAAGGAATGCGCTTCATGAATTTATGTTCCTTTTGTCTCATCGTTATGACCCCGCTGGCTTTCTTATCATAAACTCTAACCTCTTCGTGACATCTGGTTCAGCCAGAGTTATCACTGCAGCCAGAAACTGACATAACTGAGTGAGCTGCTCTCTAAACGCTTTTTTTTGCTTATTGGTTTTCATCAGTGCCTCAGAAATTCATGCTTTGATTAGTGATGCATTGTTGTTGTTGTATCTTTTAACCTTTTATCTTCACAATGTGATTCACAATGTAGTACATATCTCAATGCATTAGCATCATCGTTATAGGATCACAGTTGAAATAGCTGCAAAGACACAGGTCAAGTTGGGAGTGAATCAACTGTATTTATTCTTATTGATGTGCTGTAGTTGGTTGTCATTTTCTAGACTATGTTATGTTAGGGAACTTGCTTTGCCGAGTTCAAAAGATTTTATATAATTCTGTAACAGGATACAGGAAACTAGATAAAACATAAGGACATGGCAGAAACCTATGAATTAATGTTTAAAGGTAAAAAAATTAGGAAACGGCTGTGAAATTACATTACAGTAATTTAATTATACAGTAAATTACAAAAGCAACAACAATGTTCACAACATAAGCAGACCCCCTAGTTTTTCGCTATTCTGCGATCACTGAATCCAATGCAAAATCAACAAAAAGTCGCAAATTTTTGCGATCCTGCAAAATTCTTAAATGCAAAATAACCACAAAAAATGTAAATAATCTCATAAAACATCCAATTCCAAACCATATAATCAAAATATATTTATTTCAATTATAGAAGGGTGGGTGAGCGGGGGAATTGTTTTGCAGCCTGTGCAGTAAGCAGACGCAGATGAAGCGCGAGTGATTTACATGTAAAGTCAATGCAAAGATTGGATTAGACATCCTGTGGCCATTTTGTGCATTTGACGTGCTTCAGACTGCAAAAGAAAGCGGGAAACATCTAACAATCGAAGCAATGGAACAAACAGAAAAGCAAGCAGCTTACAATGATGGAGATTGGTTCAAGGATGATGGCCGCTGGACGTGACCGAATTGAAGGGCATTATTTGTGCTTTAAATGTACAGTATGGCTGGTATTATGTCAAATCAATAATTTTTTTTGTTTAACTCTTTCCCTAGAGTTAACTAGAGAAAATGCTACCCTACCTATGATGCGTTTTTTGCGTAATCCCTAACGTTTTAGATCTGTTTTAGGTCTTGTCTTGACAAGGGACCAAAAAAAAGAAACTTTATTTGTATGATTTGTGTCATTGTGTCAGATTGCACACCTTGCGTAGTAGGCTACCTAATATGGTAAATAAGGTATATTAATCGCAAAATTGTCTGCAAATTCCTGAGAAATACTGCTTGCATTTTAATGACTTGAATTGGCGGGTTTTGTAATTTTAGGTCCTGAAATTTAACGCAGCTGTTTATTTAAGCTGTGAATATTTCGATTCAAAACACAATTTTATACTTAAATTTAATACTTCATGTTTAACTTCCTGATTTCACCTCCAAAATATTCAGTCAAAAGGCAATTTTAGGTTCATTTTATTTCAGTTAAAAACATTTGCTTCCATAAATTCAGTGGTTCAAATTTGGCTGTTAAAATTCGACATACTTTTGGCATTGATTTTTTTTTTCCATTAGAGACACAGCTTTTCCTTATGCATTGTAATTAGGCATGGGACAGTAACCCGTTTCAAGGTTTACCACATTTTTGAAAAAGTCAAGGTTTTAATCCTGCAAATGTTGTCTTATACCATTCCCAATGTATATGTAAGGTTTTTATAATCTATTTTTATGTGTTGTTTTTGAAATTAAGAGAGCAGAAGTCAATGATTTATTTTAACTATTTAACCTGACATGTTTATTTTTCCAAAGTATTATAAATGCCTTTTAAAATTTAATAAATTGTGTTCAATGGGGATTTTTTTTAGGCCCATGCCTAATTGTGATGTACGTCCTAGTGTAATGCAGAATCAAGAATAAATGGCAAAAATATATTGACCCATTTTTACACTCACAATAGTCTCACATAGTCAAATTCATATTGATTTGCCTTGCGTCAAAGCTTTTACACTTTAGATACACATGCACACCTTTTTCTAATGCATGCTTTGGTTTGTAGACCGTCTTGTATCCTTATGCAAATATTAGATGTCTTTCCTACTATCACTTACATCAATAAAAGATCAGACACAACACACTTGTCATGTTTATGTGGTAATACAAAACACTTTTGTTGCCATTTATGTGGGATATCATTAAGATAAAGGACAGGTTTAATGGTATGGCTAGGGTTAGAGTCAGTAGTATAGATGTGTTTACAGGAATTTTTTATAGGTACTTGCATGATTTATAATAGGTACTAGGATATAATAGGTACTAGGTAATAGAATTATATAAAGGTACTTGTATCTGTTTAAAAAGTGCATAGTATTAAGGGATTCATTTAAGGGTGCACTCACACTATGCTATCTGAACCGTACCTGGGCACGTTTCCTGGTTAGTTTGACAAATGTGAGTGCTCCGGATCAGGCCCAGGCATGATTCAGTTGGCCAGCCCTGGCCGGGTTGTAAAAAATTTGCCAAAGCGCAGTTCTGTTAGGCTTTGGCACGGTATGCTTGTAGTGTGAGTGTAAAGTGCACCTGAGCCCGAAACTGAAGACACAAAGTCACTTTTAAGGGATTGTTTCATATGTATTTATTAATAATTTTTATTTTTCAATGAACGCAAACTGTAGTAGGATGCAAACCCCTCGCTGCACATCAGCTGCACCTTCTGAAAACCTCCTAATACGTGCAGCATGATGACTTTTAATGATAATTTATGACCGTCAAAATTTGTGGATCCGTTCAGCAAAATATTTGACTGTGTGTCACTGCATCCCAAGCGACCTAAAATAATACAAAACGATATAACTAAAGCAATGTTCACTGTGCTGAGCGAGAGGGCTTCTCTTACTGTTAAACTGAACAGTCGCAGCATCGATGACGTAAGCGTGCTCAGGTTCGGAAGGTAAAGGTACAGTTTGAGTGCAGGTCTACAGGGAGTGGGGACAATTGAGCTTCGGCATGATTAAGGGCAACTGTACCTAGTCTGAGTACACCTTAAATATATAAACAAAGAGTTTAACAGATTAGTCCACACTTACAGTAAAACAAAAAATAACTACTTTATTCAACAGTTTCTCCTCCTCAATGTCAGTATAGGGCACGCATTCATGAGAGCCCTATGATGTGTGCTACTGACGTATTACCTCCGATGTGTTTGTGATTCGTTTTAAAGAGAGGAAGTTAATGTGCGCAGGCATCTGGAGTAAACATCTGTGCATGCTTGTCCGGTACTCACACTGAGGAGAGGAAACTGTTTAATAAAATCATTATTTCTCGTTTATGTGTGCACAAAAGCATTCTAATAAGTTCATAATATTATAATAATATGGAGTGTTTCAACAATGGTTCTTGGTACCTTTCTGGAATTTGAATGAATCGGAGCCATTGCTGGCTATGGAGTATTTCGGAGCTCTCAGATTCCATTCAAAGTATCTTCATTTGTGTTCTGAAGATGAATGAAGGTCTCAGGGGTTTGGAATGACATGATGGTGTATAATTAATTACAGAACTTTTAATTTTGGATGAACTAAATATTTTTTAAGAATCATACAAAATAGGTCTAAACTTCCTTATCCTGACGTTTCATTGATTCATTTAAGCACAGAATTATTTTATTGAGGATTTCAGAAAAGGTCCCTGTATTGCTTTTGAATATTCTAGTCATTAAATTTTACTTATTTGCTGCATTATATTACTTTTGCATGATGTATTTAAATAAAAAAATGGTTACATATTTTTATTCAATATTTTATTTCCCCCCATATATTGTAATGTTTGCCTGCCGCAGTTATCCATGCACTACTACAACATGTGAAAGCCGAAAGCAATTGATTACATACATTTTCATCATGGCACGGCAGCAGTATTTCGTCACAAATTATGGAGAAGTGTTGTAACCAGGCAAACATTCATGTTTAGTCAAGCGCACTTTTGGCATTTAAAGAACCACTTCATGTGCTAGATCACAGCAGCGTATGCAGGTCGTGAATTTTTTTGGACAGGTTTGTGCATATGCCTGATTTGTGCAGTTCCTTTCATAATTGTGTGCAAATAAACAAAGCTATCAGTTGCAATTCACAAATTCCCTCTCTCAGAATCTCTGAATTTTTAGCAGCACGGTGAAGTCGGCATACTGATAGCTACTGGCAGTCTGTTCAGATTTGCAGTCTAATTAAA